>NC_092342.1:235175000-235475000 GCF_046630445.1 Rutidosis leptorrhynchoides | reverse complement strand
CCCCAACACAATTTAATAAGGCAAAAGAGCACAATAAGGGAAAGGGCATAAAAATAGAGAAATTTGATTCCAAACCCGATGAACTTTATATGTATCGTCAACACCCGTATTTCTTAAGTTGTGACAATTATCCGGGAACCTCTAAACCACCAGGTTTTTCTAAACCAATGTGGAAAACGACGGCTCGTATTAGGGGAACATTATATATCCCTAGAAACTTGGCAAAACGAACCAAAACTGAAGAAGAAGAAACGAGCGAGTCGGAATAAGATAGTTGTATGCGTGTGGTGTAATATATGTAATATAGTGTGCTTATGCTTTATGATATATGTAAAAATTGCTTGTATTAATAAGTATTTTTTTTATGAATCTAACTCTTGTCTATTTTACAGTATAAAAACACAAAATGGATAGACAACCCAATATTTTAAGAGACCTACCCGGAGACATGATTGATGAAATCTTGTCTATAGTCGGTCAAAATTCCTCGGCACAACTATTTAAGGCTAGATCAGTTTGTAAGACATTTGAAGAACGTTCCAAGAATGCCTTGGTTTATAAAAGGCTTTCGTTCGAAAGATGGGGGATATCACATTGGGAAATCCATAAGTTACGATGTGTTTACTTTGACGCATATATTGCGGGGAACCCAAATGCTATTTTACGCAATGGGTTAAGAAATTACTTTGACTCAATATATCCGAATATAGGACTTCATGATTTAGAAAAAGCGGCTAACATGCAACATAAAGAAGCATGTTATGCTTACGGGTTAGTAATGTTCGCTTCTCACCAAAGTGAGAACAAGAACATCGGGCTACAACTATTAAACAAAACGTTCCCACAAGTGACGGAGTCGGTAATTGGGGTAAGAAATGAGGTTTTTAGATTGTTACGGGACTGTTGGACATTACGTAACCCTCGTCCCTTTGACGACGTTACAACACGCTGTCTTATCAACGGCCATAACGTTTATGTTCCACAAGACCAAGGATGGGAAGTAGTCCTAGTAAAACCAGAATGCATGACTTGTTTCTGGACGTTTGAATTACGTGTCTTTATTGCCTTTGCTGAACGACTTGTGCACTAGCTAGAATTATCTTCACAACTATCTTGTATCAAAGTTATTGTGTGCTATATTTCATGTTATATGTAAAATAAGCGGTATTGTAAGTTTGTAAAATATTGTGAAAAAGTTTGAACGCGAAATATTATTATAATCAGTTTTTCATATAGAATTGTAGTAGTTGAATTGTATATTAGCTACTAAGTATGAACTTAACGGGTAGGTACTACCCGAATTTAAACTTATAAAACGCTAATATGAAGAAAAAGCTTTTATAAATGAGTTCATATTATGCTACGAGATACTATTGACTACTCTTAATATTCTGTATGATTAACTTGTTTCATTTGACTATTTGAAGGAAATGGCACCGACTACTCGACAAACCATGAATATGAGTGAAGAGGAATTTCGTACCTTTCTTGCTGCAAGCATAGCCGCAGTACAGGCTGCGCTACATACCAACAATAACTCTGAATCTAGTAATGCAGCTAACGGCGCAAGAAATCGTGTAGGATGCACCTACAAAGAATTCACTGCCTGCAAACCTTTGGAATTTGATGGAACCGAAGGACCGATCGGATTGAAACGGTGGACCGAGAAGGTCGAATCGGTGTTTGCCATAAGTAAGTGTACTGAAGAGGACAAAGTGAAGTACGCTACGCATACCTTCACAGGTACTGCGTTAACATGGTGGAATACCTATCTAGAGCAAGTGGGACAAGATGATGCTTACGCACTACTGTGGTCAGCATTCAAGCACTTGATGAACGAGAAGTACCGTCCCAGAACCGAGGTCAATAAGCTCAAGACAGAACTTAGAGGGTTACGAACCCAAGGATTTGATATTACCACGTACGAAAGACGATTCACAGAATTGTGCCTATTGTGTCCGAGAGCGTTCGAAGATGAGGAAGAGAAGATCGACGCGTTTGTGAAAGGATTACCGGAAAGAATCCAAGAAGATATAAGTTCACACGAGCCCGCATCCATACAACAGGCATGTAGAATGGCTCACAAACTAGTGAACCAGATTGAGGAAAGAATTAAAGAACAGGTGGCTGAAGAGGCCAATGTGAAGCAAGTCAAAAGAAAGTGGGAGGAAAACGGTGATAAGAATCACCAATACAACAACAACAGCAATTACAACAATAATCGCAACAACTATCCCAACAATCGCAACATCAATCGCAACTACAACAAACGGCCCAACAACAACAACAACAACAACAACAACAACAACTACAACAATCATCCCAACAACAATAACAACCGCAACAACAACAACAATCAGAAGCAGCTATGCCAAAGGTGTGAAAAGTATCACTCGGGGTTCTGCACCAAATTTTGCAACAAGTGTAAAAGAAATGGTCATAGTGCGGTGAAGTGTGAGGTCTACGGACCAGGGGTTAACAGAACGAAAGGAACAAATGGTGTCGGAACGAGTAATGGCGGAACAAGTAGTGTCGGAGCAAGTTATGCCATTGTAGTTTGTTATAAATGTGGAAAACCGGGCCACATTATTAGAAATTGCCCGAACCAGGAGAACACGAATGGACAAGGCCGCGGAAGAGTTTTCAATATTAATGCGGCAGAGGCACAGGAAGACCCGGAGCTTGTTACGGGTACGTTTCTTATTGACAATAAATCTGCTTATGTTTTATTTGATTAGGGTGCGGATAGAAGCTATATGAGTAGAGATTTTTGTGCTAAATTAAGTTGTCCATTGACGCCGTTGGATAGTAAATTTTTACTCGAATTAGCAAACGGTAAATTAATTTCAGCAGATTATATATGCCGGAATCGAGAAATTAAACTGGGTAGCAAAATATTTAAGATTGATTTGATACCAGTAGAGTTAGGGAGTTTTGATGTAATAGTTGGCATGGACTCGCTGAAGAAGGTGAAAGCAGAGATCGTATGTTATAAAAATGCAATTCGCATTGTACGAGAAGAAGGAGAACCCTTAATGGTGTACGAAGAAAAGGGCAACACGAAGCTACATCTTATTAGTAATTTGAAGGCACAAAAACTAATAAGAAAAGGTTGCTATGCTATTCTAGCACACGTCAAGAAAGTACAAACTGAAGAAAAGAGCATCAATGATGTTCCCGTCGCAAAATAATTTCCCGATGTATTTCCGAAAGAATTACCGGGACTACCTCCACATCGATCTGTTGAATTTCAAATAGATCTTGTACCAGGAGCTGCACCAAT
Organism: Rutidosis leptorrhynchoides; assembly: GCF_046630445.1. Taxonomy (NCBI): domain Eukaryota; kingdom Viridiplantae; phylum Streptophyta; class Magnoliopsida; order Asterales; family Asteraceae; genus Rutidosis; species Rutidosis leptorrhynchoides. Next base: position 235,471,717 of record NC_092342.1, on the reverse strand, counting down.
AGCTCGTGCTCCTTATAGACTCGCACCCAGCGAGATGAAAGAACTGCAAAGCCAACTGCAAGAACTATTAGAACGTGGTTTCATTCGACCAAGCACATCACCATGGGGAGCTCCTGTTTTGTTTGTCAAGAAGAAGGATGGTACATTTAGGTTGTGTATTGACTACAGAGAGTTGAACAAACTTACAATCAAAAACAGTTATCCACTGCCGAGAATTGACGACTTATTTGATCAACTACAAGGCTCGTCGGTTTATTCGAAGATCGATTTACGTTCTGGATATCATCAAATGCGAGTAAAGGAGGATGATATTTCAAAAACTGCTTTTAGGGCGCGTTATGGTCATTATGAGTTTATGGTTATGCCGTTTGGATTGACTAACGCACCAGCTGTGTTCATGGACCTTATGAACCGAGTGTGTGGGCCATATCTTGACAAGTTTGTCATTGTTTTCATCGATGACATACTTATTTACTCAAAGAATGATCAAGAGCACGAAGAACATTTGAGAAAAGTGCTAGAAGTATTGAGGAAAGAAAAACTGTACGCTAAGTTTTCAAAGTGTGCATTTTGGTTGGAAGAAGTTTAATTCCTCGGTTACATAGTGAACAAAGAAGGTATCCAGATGGACCAGGCAAAGATCGAAACCGTTGAAAAGTGGGAAACCCCAAAAACTCTGAAGCATATACGTCAATTTTTAGGATTGGCTGGTTACTACAGAAGATTCATCCAAGATTTCTCCAAAATAGCAAAACCCTTGACTGCATTAACGCATAAAGGGAAGAAATTTGAATAGAAGGATGAACAAGAGAAGGCGTTTCAATTATTGAAGAAAAAGCTAACTACGGCACCTATATTGTCATTGCCTGAAGGGAATGATGATTTTGTGATTTATTGTGACGCATCAAAGCAAGGTCTCGGTTGTGTATTAATGTAACGAACAAAGGTGATTACTTATGCGTCTAGACAATTAAAGATTCACGAACAAAATTATACGATGCATGATTTGGAATTAGGCGCGGTTGTTTTTGCATTAAAGACTTGGAGGCACTACTTATATGGGGTCAAAAGTATTATATATACCGACCACAAAAGTCTTCAACACATATTTAATCAGAAACAACTGAATATGAGGCAGCGTAGGTGGATTGAATTGTTGAATGATTACGACTTTGAGATTCGTTACCACCCGGGAAAGGCAAATGTGGTAGCCGACGCCTTGAGCAGAAAGGACAGAGAACCCATTCGAGTAAAATCTATGAATATAATGATTCACACTAACCTTACTACTCAAATAAAGGAGGCGCAACAAGGAGTTTTAAAAGAGGTAAATTTAAAGGATGAAATACCCAAAGGATCGGAGAAGCATCTTAATATTCGGGAAGACGGAACCCGGTATAGGGCTGAAAGAATTTGGGTACCAAAATTTGGAGATATGAGAGAAATGGTACTTAGAGAAGCTCATAAAACCGGATACTCAATACATCCTGGAATGGGGAAGATGTACAAGGATCTTAAGAAACATTTTTGGTGGCCGGGTATGAAAGCCAATATTGCTAAATATGTAGGAGAATATTTGACGTGTTCTAAGGTCAAAGCTGAACATCAGAAACCATCAGGTCTACTACAACAACCTAAAATCCCGGAATGGAAATGGGAAAACATTACCATGGATTTCATTACTAAATTGCCAAGGACTGCAAGTGGTTATGATACTATTTGGGTAATAGTTGATCGTCTCACCAAGTCGGCACACTTTCTGCCAATAAGAGAAGATGACAAGATGGAGAAGTTAGCACGACTGTATTTGAAGGAAGTCGTCTCAAGACATGGAATACCAATCTCTATTATCTCTGATAGGGATGGCAGATTTATTTCAAGATTCTGGCAGACATTACAGCAAGCATTAGGAACTCGTCTAGACATGAGTACTGCCTATCATCCACAAACTGATGGGCAGAGCGAAAGGACGATACAAACGCTTGAAGACATGCTACGAGCATGTGTTATTGATTTTGGAAATAGTTGGGATCGACATCTACCGTTAACAGAATTTTCCTACAACAACAGCTATCATTCAAGCATTGAGATGGCGCCGTTTGAAGCACTTTATGGTAGAAAGTGCAGGTCTTCGATTTGTTGGAGTGAAGTGGGGGATAGACATATTACGGATTCAGAGATAATACAAGAAACTACCGAGAAGATCATCCAAATTCAACAACGGTTGAAAACCGCCCAAAGTCGACAAAAGAGCTACGCCGACATTAAAAGAAAAGACATAGAATTTGAAATTGGAGAGATAGTCATGCTTAAGGTTGCACCTTGGAAAGGCGTTGTTCGATTTGGTAAACGAGGGAAATTAAATCCAATGTATATAGGACCATTCAAGATTATTGATTGTGTCGGACCAGTAGCTTACCGACTTGAATTACCACAACAACTCGCGGATGTACATAACACTTTCCACGTCTCAAATTTGAAGAAATATTTTTCTAAAGAAGATCTCACTATTCCGTTAGACGAAATTCAAATCAACGAAAAACTTCAATTCGTCGAAGAACCCGTCGAAATAATGGATCGTGAGGTTAAAAGACTTAAGCAAAACAAGATACCAATTGTTAAAGTTCGATGGAATGCTCGTAGAGGACCCGAGTTCACCTGGGAACGAGAAGATCAGATGAAGAAGAAACACCCGCACTTATTTCCAGAAGATACGTCAACACCTCCAACTGCTTAAAATTTCGGGACAAAATTTATTTAACGGGTAGGTACTGTAGTGACCCGAACTTTTCCATGTTTATATATATATTAAATGAAATTGTTATTTACATGATTAAGTGTTTCTAACATGTTAAGCAATCAAACTTGTTAAGACTTGATTAATTGAAATAGGTTTCATATAGACAATTGACCACCCAAGTTGACCGGCGATTCACGAACGTTAAAACTTGTAAAAACTATATGATGACATATATATATGGATATATATATATATATATAGTTAACATGATATTATGATAAGTAAACATATCATTAAGTATATTAGCAATGAACTATATATGTAAAAACAAGACTACTAACTTAATGATTTTGAAACGAGACATATATGTAACGATTATCGTTGTAACGACATTTAATGTATATATATCATATTAAGATATATTAATACATCATGATATCATGATAATGTAATAATTTAACATCTCATTTGATTTAAAAAATAATGGGTTAACAACATTTAACAAGATCGTTAACTTAAAGGTTTCAAAACAACACTTACATGTAACGACTAACGATGACTTAACGACTCAGTTAAAATGTATATACATGTAGTGTTTTAATATGTATTTATACACTTTTTAAAGACTTCAATACACTTATCAAAATACTTCTACTTAATAAAAATGCTTACAATTACATCCTCGTTCAGTTTCATCAACAATTCTACTCGTATGCACCCGTATTCGTACTTGTACAATACACAGCTTTTAGATGTATGTACTATTGGTATATACACTCCAATGATCAGCTCTTAGCAGCCTATGTGAGTCACCTAACACATTTGAGAACCATTATTTGGCAACTAGCATGAAATATCTCATAAAATTACAAAATATGAGTAATCATTCATGACTTATTTACATGAAAACAAAATTACATATCCTTTATATCTAATCCATACACCAACGACCAAAAACACCTACAAACACTTTCATTCTTCAATTTTATTCATCTAATTGATCTCTCTCAAGTTCTATCTTCAAGTTCTAAGTGTTCTTCATAAATTCTACAAGTTCTAGTTTCATAAAATCAAGAATACTTCCAAGTTTGCTAGCTTACTTCCAATCTTGTAGAGTGATCATCCAACCTCAAGAAATCTTTCTTATTTACAGTAAGATATCTTTCTAATACAAGGTAATACTCATATAAACTTTGATTCAATTTCTATAACTATAACAATCTTATTTCAAGTGGAAATCTTACTTGAACTTGTTTTCGTGTCATGATTCTGCTTCAAGAACTTTCAAGCCATCCAAGGATCCTTTGAAGCTAGATCCATTTTTCTCATTTCCAATAGCTTTATCCATAAAACTTGAGGTAGTAATGATGTTCATAACATCATTCAATTCATACATATAAAGCTATCTTATTCGAAGGTTTAAACTTGTAATCACTAGAACATAGTTTAGTTAATTCTAAACTTGTTCGCAAACAAAAGTTAATCCTTCTAACTTGACTTTTAAAATCAACTAAACACATGTTCTATATCTATATGATATGCTAACTTAATGATTTAAAACCTGGAAACACGAAGAACACTGTAAAACCGGACATACGCCGTCGTAGTAACACCGCGGGCTGTTTTGGGTTAGTTAATTAAAAACTATGATAAACTTTGATTTAAAAGTTGTTCTTCTGGGAAAATTATTTTTCTTATGAACATGAAACTATATCCAAAAATCATGATTAAACTCAAAGTGGAAGTATGTTTTCTAAAATGGTCATCTAGACGTCGTTCTTTCGACTAAAATGACTACCTTTACAAAAATGACTTGTAACTTATATTTATGACTATAAACCTATACTTTTTATATTTAGATTCATAAAATAGAGTTCAATATGAAACCATAGCAATTTGATTCACCCAAAACGGATTTAAAATGAAGAAGTTATGGGTAAAACAAGATTGGATAATTTTTCTTGTTGTAGCAACGTGAAAATTGGTAACAAATCTATATTAATCATATCCTAGCTAACTTATATTGTATTATACATGTATTCTAATATATTATGTAATCTTGGGATACCATAGACACGTATGAAAATATTTTGACATATCATATCGACCCATGTGTATATATTATTTGGAACAACCATAGACACTCTATATGCAGTAATGTGGGAGTTAGCTATACAGGGTTGAGGTTGATTCCAAAAATATAAATACTTTGAGTTGTGATCTAGCCTGAGACATGTATACACTGGGTCGTGGATTGATTCAAGATAATATATATCAATTTTTTTCTGTACATCTAACGTTGGACAACTAGTTGTAGGTTACTAACGAGGACAGCTGACTTAATAAACTTAAAACATCAAAATGTATTAAAAGTGTTGTAAATATATTTTGAATATACTTAGATATATATGTACGTATTTGTTATAGGTTCGTGAATCGACCAGTGTTCAAGTCTTACTTCCCGACGAAGTAAAAATCTGTGAAAGTGAGTTATAGTCCCACTTTTAAAATCTAATATTTTTGGGATGAGAATACATGCAGGATTTATAAATGATTTACAAAATAGACACAAGTACGTGAAACTACATTCTATGGTTGAATTATCGAAATCGAATATGCCCCTTTTTATTAAGTCTGGTAATCTAAGAATTAGGGAACAGACACCCTAATTGACGCGAATCCTAAAGATAGATCTATTGGGCCTAACAAACCCCATCCAAAGTACCGGATGCTTTAGTACTTCGAAATTTATATCATATCCGAAGGGTGTCCCGGAATGATGGGGATATTCTTATATATGCATCTTGTTAATGTCGGTTACCAGGTGTTCACCATATGAATGATTTTTATCTCTATGTATGGGATGTGTATTGAAATATGAAATCTTGTAGTCTATTGTTACGATTTGATATATATATATATATATATATATATATATATATATATATATATATATATATATATATATATATATATATATATATAGGTTAAACCTATAACTCACCAACATTTTTGTTGACGTTTAAAGCATGTTTATTCTCAGGTGAATACTAAGAGCTTCCGCTGTTGCATACTAAAATAAGGACAAGATTTGGAGTCCATGTTTGTATGATATTGTGTAAAAACTGCATTTAAGAAACATATGTCGATGTAATATATTTCTATTGTAAACCATTATGTAATGGTCGTGTGTAAACAGTATATTTTAGATTATCATTATTTGATAATCTACGTAATGCTTTTGAAACCTTTATTGATAAAATAAAGGTTATGGTTGTTTTAAAAATGAATGCAGTCTTTGAAAAACGTCTCATATAGAGGTCAAAACCTCGCAACGAAATCAATTAATATGGAACGTTTATAATCAATATGAAACATTTCAGTTGGTATTCGAGCGTTGGTCTTAGAGAACGTTTATAATCAATATGAACGTTTATAATTAATTTGGAACGTTTATATTTCTTAACCCGTTGCGTAAAATAGCATTTGGGTTCCCCGCAATATATGCGTCAAAGTAAACACATCGTAACTTATGGGTTTCCCAATGTGATATCCCCCATCTTTCAAACGAAAGTCTCTTATAAACCAAGACATTCTTGGAACGTTCTTCGAATTTCTTACAAACTGATTTCGCCGTAAATAGTTGTGCCGAAGAATTCTGACCGACTCTAGACAAGATTTCATCAATCATGTCTCCGGGTAGGTCTCTTAAAATATTGGGTTGTCTATCCATTTTGTGTTTTTATACTGTAAAATAGACAAGAGTTAGATTCATAAGGGAAAAAAAATACTTATTAATACAAGCAATTTTTACATATATCATAAAGCATAAGCACACTATATTACATATATTACACCACACAAATACAACTATCTTATTCCGACTCGCTCGTTTCTTCTTCTTCGGTTTTGGTTCGTTTTGCCAAGTTTCTAGGGATATATGATGTTCCCCTAATACGAGCCGTCGTTTTCCACATTGGTTTAGAAAAACCTGGTGGTTTAGAGGTTCCCGGGTCATTGTTACAACTTAAGGACTTCGGGGTTTGACGATACATATAAAGTTCATCGGGGTTGGAATTAGATTTCTCTATTTTTGTGCCCTTTCCCTTATTATTTTCTTTTGCCTTTTTAAATTCAGTTGGGGTAATTTCTATAACATCATCGGAATTCTCATCGGAATCCGATTCATCGGAGAATTGGTAATCCTCCCAATATTTTGCTTCATTAGCGGAAACACCATTGACCATAATTAACCTTGGTCGGTTGGTTGAGGATTTTCTTTTACTTAACCGTTTTATTATTTCCCCCACCGGTTCCGTTTCTTCTTCCGGTTCCTCCTCCTCCGGTTCCTCCTCTTCCGGTTCTGATTCTTCTTCCGGTTCTGATTCTTCTTCCGGTTCCTCTTCGGGAACTTGTGAATCAGTCCAATATATATTCGACTCTTCGTTATTATTAGGTGAGTCAATGGGACTTATTCTCGAGGTAGACATCTATCACATAATATCAAACACGTTAAGAGATTAATATATCACATAATATTCACATGTTAAAAATATATAGTTTCCAACAAAAATGTTAAGCAATCATTTTTAAAGAAAACACGGTCGAAGTCCAGACTCACTAATGCATCCTAACAAACTCGATAACACACACTAATGTAAATTTTCTGGTTCTCTAAGACCAACGCTCAGATACCAACTGAAAGTCCCGTTCTTATTGATTAAAAACGTTCCATATTAATTGATTTCGTTGCAAGGTTTTGACCTCTATATGAGACATTTTTCAAAGACTGCATTCATTTTAAAACAAACCATAATCTTTATTTCATCAATAAAGGTTTAAAAAGTTTTACGTAGATTATCAAATAATGATAATCTAAAATATCATGTTTACACACGACCATTACATAATGGTTTACAATACAAATATGTTACAACGAAATAAGTTTCTTGAATGCAGTTTTTACACAATATCATACAAGCATGGACTCCAAATCTCGTCCTTATTTAAGTATGCGATAGCGGAAGCTCTTAATAATCACCTGAGAATAAACATGCTTAAAACGTCAACAAAAATGTTGGTGAGTTATAGGTTTAACCTATATATTATCAAATCATAATAATAGACCACAAGATTTCATATTTCAATATACATTCCATACATAGAGATAAAAATCATTCATATGGTAAACACTTGGTAACCGACATTAACAAGATGCATATATAAGAATATCCCCATCATTCCGGGACACCCTTCGGATATGATATAAATTTCGAAGTACTAAAGCATCCGGTACTTTGGATGGGGTTTGTTAGGCCCAATAGATCTATCTTTAGGATTCGTGTCAATTAGGGTGTCTGTTCCCTAATTCTTAGATTACCAGACTTAATAAAAAGGGGCATATTCGATTTTGATAATTCAACCATAGAATGTAGTTTCACGTACTTGTGTCTATTTTGTAAATCATTTATAAAACCTGCATGTATTCTCATCCCAAAAATATTAGATTTTAAAAGTGGGACTATAACTCACTTTCACAGATTTTTTACTTCGTCGGGAAGTAAGACTTGGCCACTGGTCGATTCACGAACCTATAACAAATATGTACATTGAAATGTCCCGTTCTTATTGATTAAAAACGTTCCATATTAATTGATTTCGTTGCGAGGTTTTGACCTCTATATGAGACGTTTTTCAAAGACTGCATTCATTTTAAAACAAACCATAACCTTTATTTCATCAATAAAGGTTTAAAAAGCTTTACTTAGATTATCAAATAATGATAATCTAAAATATCCTGTTTACACACGACCATTACATAATGGTTTACAATACAAATATGTTACAACAAAATAAGTTTCTTGAATGCAGTTTTTACACAATATCATACAAGCATAGACTCCAAATCTCGTCCTTATTTAAGTATGCGACAGCGGAAGCTCTTAATAATCACCTGAGAATAAACATGCTTAAAACGTCAACAAAATGTTGGTGAGTTATAGGTTTAAACTATATATATCAAATTATAATAATAGACCACAAGATTTCATATTTCAATACACATCCCATACATAGAGATAAAAATCATTCATATGGTGAACACCTGGTAACCGACATTAACAAGATGCATATATAAGAATATCCGCATCATTCCGGGACACCCTTCGGATATGATATAAATTTCGAAGTACTAAAGCATCCGGTACTTTGGATGGGGTTTGTTAAGCCCAATAGATCTATCTTTAGGATTCGCGTCAATTAGGGTGTCTGTTCCCTAATTCTTAGATTACCAGACTTAATAAAAAGGGGCATATTCGATTTCGATAATTCAACCATAGAATGTAGTTTCACGTACTTGTGTCTATTTTGTAAATCATTTATAAAACCTGCATGTATTCTCATCCCAAAAATATTAGATTTTAAAAGTGGGACTATAACTCACTTTCACAGATTTTTTTACTTCGTCGGGAAGTAAGACTTGGCCACTGGTTGATTCACGAACCTATAACAATATATACATATATATCAAAGTATGTTCAAAATATATTTACAACACTTTTAATATATTTTGATGTTTTAAGTTTATTAAGTCAGCTGTCCTCGTTAGTAACCTACAACTAGTTGTTCACAGTTAGATGTACAGAAATAAATCGATAAATATTATCTTGAATCAATCCACGACCCAGTGTATACGTATCTCAGTATTGATCACAACTCAAACTATATATATTTTGGAATCAACCTCAACCATGTATAGCTAACTCCAACATTCACATATAGAGTGTCTATGGTTGTTCCGAAATATATATAGATGTGTCGACATGATAGGTCGAAACATTGTATACGTGTCTATGGTATCTCAAGATTACATAATATACAATACAAGTTGATTAAGTTATGGTTGGAATAGATTTGTTACCAATTTTCACGTAGCTAAAATGAGAAAAATTATCCAATCTTGTTTTACCCATAACTTCTTCATTTTAAATCCGTTTTGAGTGAATCAAATTGCTATGGTTTCATATTGAACTCTATTTTATGAATCTAAACAGAAAAAGTATAGGTTTATAGTCGGAAAAATAAGTTACAAGTCGTTTTTGTAAAGGAAGTCATTTCAGTCGAAAGAACGACGTCTAGATGACCATTTTAGAAAAATACTTCCACTTTGAGTTTAACCATAATTTTTGGATATAGTTTCATGTTCATAATAAAAATCATTTTCTCAGAATAACAACTTTTAAATCAAAGTTTATCATAGTTTTTAATTAACTAACCCAAAACAGCCCGCGGTGTTACTACGACGGCGTAAATCCGGTTTTACGGTGTTTTTCGTGTTTCCAGGTTTTAAATCATTAAGTTAGCATATCATATAGATATATAACATGTGTTTAGTTGATTTTAAAAGTCAATTTAGAAGGATTAACTTTTGTTTGCGAACAAGTTTAGAATTAACTAAACTATGTTCTAGTGATTACAAATTTAAACCTTCGAATAAGATAGCTTTATATGTATGAATCGAATGATGTTATGAACATCATTACTACCTTAAGTTCCTTGGATAAACCTACTGGAAAATAGAAAAATGGATTTAGCTTCAACGGATCCTTGGATGGCTCGAAGTTCTTGAAGCAGAATCATGACACGAAAACAAGTTCAAGTAAGATCATCACTTGAAATAAGATTGTTATAGTTATAGAAATTGAACCAAAGTTTGAATATGATTATTACCTTGTATTAGAATGATAACCTACTGTAAGAAACAAAGATTTCTTGAGGTTGGATGATCACCTTACAAGATTGGAAGTGAGCTAGCAAACTTGAAAGTATTCTTGATTTTATGTAACTAGAACTTGTAGAATATATGAAGAACACTTAGAACTTGAAGATAGAACTTGAGAGAGATCAATTAGATGAAGAAAATTGAAGAATGAAAGTGTTTTTAGGTGTTTTTGGTCGTTGGTGTATGGATTAGATATAAAGGATATGTAATTTTGTTTTCATGTAAATAAGTCATGAATGATTACTCATATTTTTGTAATTTTATGAGATATTTCATGCTAGTTGCCAAATGATGGTTCCCACATGTGTTAGGTGACTCACATGGGCTGCTAAGAGCTGATCATTGGAGTGTATATACCAATAGTACATACATCTAAAAGCTGTGTATTGTACGAGTACGAATACGGGTGCATACGAGTAGAATTGTTGATGAAACTGAACGAGGATGTAATTGTAAGCATTTTTTTAAGTAGAAGTATTTTGATAAGTGTATTGAAGTCTTTCAAAAGTGTATAAATACATATTAAAACACTACATGTATATACATTTTAACTGAGTCGTTATGTCATCGTTAGTCGTTACATGTAAGTGTTGTTTTGAAACCTTTAGGTTAACGATCTTGTTAAATGTTGTTAACCCAATGTTTATAATATCAAATGAGATTTTAAATTATTATATTATCATGATATTATCATGTATGAATATCTCTTAATATGATATATATATACATTAAATGTCTTTACAACGATAATCGTTACATATATGTCTCGTTTAAAAATCATTAAGTTAGTAGTCTTGTTTTTACATATGTAGTTCATTGTTAATATACTTAATGATATGTTTACTTATCATAGTATCATGTTAACTATATATATATCCATATATATATGTCATCATATAGTTTTTACAAGTTTTAACGTTCGTGAATCACCGGTCAACTTGGGTGGTCAATTGTCTATATGAAACATATTTCAATTAATCAAGTCTTAACAAGTTTGATTGCTTAACATGTTGGAAACATTTAATCATGTAAATATCAATCTCAATTAATATATATAAACATGGAAAAGTTCGGGTCACTACAGTACCTACCCGTTAAATAAATTTCGTCCCGAAATTTTAAGCTGTTGAAGGTGTTGACGAATCTTCTAGAAATAGATGCGGGTATTTCTTCTTCATCTGATCTTCACGCTCCCAGGTGAACTCGGGTCCTCTACGAGCATTCCATCGAACCTTAACAATTGGTATCTTGTTTTGCTTAAGTCTTTTAACCTCACGATCCATTATTTCGACGGGTTCTTCGATGAATTGAAGTTTTTCGTTGATTTGGATTTCATCTAACGGAATAGTGAGATCTTCTTTAGCAAAACATTTCTTCAAATTCGAGACGTGGAAAGTGTTATGTACAGCCGCGAGTTGTTGAGGTAACTCAAGTCGGTAAGCTACTGGTCCGACATGATCAATAATCTTGAATGGTCCAATATACCTTGGATTTAATTTCCCTCGTTTACCAATTCGAACAACGCCTTTCCAAGGTGCAACTTTAAGCATGACCATCTCTCCAATTTCAAATTCTATATCTTTTCTTTTAATGTCAGCGTAGCTCTTTTGTCGACTTTGGGCGGTTTTCAACCGTTGTTGAATTTGGATGATCTTCTCGGTAGTTTCTTGTATAATCTCCGGACCCGTAATCTGTCTATCCCCCACTTCACTCCAACAAATCGGAGACCTGCACTTTCTACCATAAAGTGCTTCAAACGGCGCCATCTCAATGCTTGAATGGTAGCTGTTGTTGTAGGAAAATTCTGCTAACGGTAGATGTCGATCCCAACTGTTTCCGAAATCAATAACACATGCTCGTAGCATGTCTTCAAGCGTTTGTATCGTCCTTTCGCTCTGCCCATCAGTTTGTGGATGATAGGCAGTACTCATGTCTAGACGAGTTCCTAATGCTTGCTGTAATGTCTGCCAGAATCTTGAAATAAATCTGCCATCCCTATCAGAGATAATAGAGATTGGTATTCCATGTCTGGAGACGACTTCCTTCAAATACATTCGTGCTAACTTCTCCATCTTGTCATCTTCTCTTATTGGCAGGAAGTGTGCTGATTTGGTGAGACGATCAACTATTACCCAAATAGTATCAAAACCACTTGCAGTCCTTGGCAATTTAGTGATGAAATCCATGGTAATGTTTTCCCATTTCCATTCTGGGATTTCGGGTTGTTGAAGTAGACCTGATGGTTTCTGATGCTCAGCTTTGACCTTAGAACACGTCAAACATTCTCCTACATATTTAGCAACATCGGCTTTCATACCCGGCCACCAAAAATGTTTCTTGAGATCCTTGTACATCTTCCCCGTTCCAGGATGTATTGAGTATCTGGTTTTATGAGCTTCTCTAAGTACCATTTCTCTCATATCTCCAATTTTTGGTACCCAAATCCTTTCAGCCCTATACCGGGTTCCGTCTTCCCGAATATTAAGATGCTTCTCCGATCCTTTGGGTATTTCATCCTTTAAATTTCCCTCTTTTAAAACTCCTTGTTGCGCCTTCTTTATTTGAGTAGTAAGGTTATTATGAATCATTATATTCATAGATTTTACTCGAATGGGTTCTCTGTCCTTCCTGCTCAAGGCATCGGCTACCACATTTGCCTTCCCCGGGTGGTAACGAATCTCAAAGTCGTAATCATTCAACAATTCAATCCACCTACGCTGCCTCATATTCAGTTGTTTCTGATTAAATATGTGTTGAAGACTTTTGTGGTCGGTATATATAATACTTTTGACCCCATATAAGTAGTGCCTCCAAGTCTTTAATGCAAAAACAACCGCGCCTAATTCCAAATCATGCGTCGTATAATTTTGCTCGTGAATCTTCAATTGTCTAGAGGCATAAGCAATCACCTTCGTTCGTTGCATTAATACACAACCGAGACCTTGCTTTGATGCGTCACAATAAATCACAAAATCATCATTCCCTTCAGGCAATGACAATATAGGTGCCGTAGTTAGCTTTTTCTTCAATAACTGAAACGCTTTCTCTTGTTCATCCTTCCATTCAAATTTCTTCCCTTTATGCGTTAATGCAGTCAAGGGTTTTGCTATTCTGGAAAAGTCTTGGATGAACCTTCTGTAGTAACCAGCTAGTCCTAAAAACTGGCGTATGTGTTTCGGAGTTTTCGGGGTTTCCCACTTTTCAACAGTTTCTATCTTTGCCGGATCCACCTTAATACCTTCTTTGTTCACTATGTGACCGAGGAATTGAACTTCTTCCAACCAAAATGCACACTTTGAAAACTTAGCGTACAATTCTTCCTTCCTCAATACTACTAACACCTTTCTCAAATGTTCACCGTGTTCTTGGTCATTCTTTGAGTAAATAAGTATGTCATCAATGAAAACAATGACAAACTTGTCAAGGTATGGTCCACACACTTGGTTCATAAGGTCCATGAACACAGCTGGTGCATTAGTTAAACCAAACGGCATGACCATAAACTCGTAATGACCGTAACGTGTTCTGAAAGCAGTCTTTAGAATATCATCTTCTTTCACCCGAATTTGATGATACCCGGAACGTAAGTCAATCTTTGAAAAAACAGACGAGCCTTGTAGTTGATCAAATAAGTCGTCGATTCTCGGTAGTGGGTAGCGGTTCTTGATGGTAAGTTTGTTCAACTCTCGGTAGTCGATACACAACCTGAATGTACCATCTTTCTTCTTGACAAACAAAACAGGAGCTCCCCACGGTGATGTGCTTGGTCGAATGAAACCACGCTCTAAAAGTTCTTGTAATTGGCTTTGCAGTTCTTTCATCTCGCTGGGTGCGAGTCTGTAAGGAGCAAGAGCTATTGGTGCAGCTCCTGGTACAAGATCTATTTGAAATTCAACGGATCGATGTGGGGGTAATCCCGGTAATTCTTTCGGAAATACATCGGGAAATTCTTTTGCAATGGGAACATCATTGATGCTCTTTTCTTCAGTTTGTACTTTCTCGACGTGTGCTAGAACAGCATAGCAACCTTTTCTTATTAGTTTTTGTGCCTTCAAATTACTAATAAGATGTAGCTTCGTGTTGCCCTTTTCTCCGTACACCATTAAGGGTTTTCCTTTTTCTCGTATAATGCGAATTGCATTTTTGTAACAGACGATCTCTGCTTTCACTTCTTTCAACCAGTCCATACCGATTATCACATCAAAACTCCCTAACTCTACTGGTATCAAATCAATCTTAAATGTTTCGCTAACCAGTTTAATTTCTCGATTTCGACATATATTATCTGCTGAAATTAATTTATCATTTGCTAATTCGAGTAAAAATTTACTATCCAAAGGCGTCAATGGACAACTTAATTTAGCACAAAAATCTCTACTCATATAGCTTCTATCCGCACCCGAATCAAATAAAACGTAAGCAGATTTATTGTCAATAAGAAACGTACCCGTAACAAGCTCCGGGTCTTCCTGTGCCTCTGCCGCATTAATATTGAAAACTCTTCCGCGGCCTTGTCCATTCGTGTTCTCCTGGTTCGGGCAATTTCTAATAATGTGGCCTGATTTTCCACATTTATAACAAACTACATTGGCATAACTTGCTCCGACACTACTTGCTCCGCCATTACTCGTTCCGACACCATTTGTTCCTTTCGTTCTATTAACCCCTGGTCCGTAGACCTCACACTTCGCCGCGCTATGACCATTTCTTTTACACTTGTTGCAAAATTTGGTGCAGAACCCCGAGTGATACTTTTCACACCTTTGGCATAGCTGCTTCTGATTGTTGTTGTTGTTGCGGTTATTATTGTTGTTGGGATGATTGTTGTAGTTGCTGTTGTTGTTGTTGTTGTTGTTGTTGTTGTTATTGTTGTTGTTGGGCCGTTTGTTGTAGTTGCGATTGATGTTGCGATTGTTGGGATAATTGTTGCGATTATTGTTGTAATTGCTGTTGTTGTTGTATTGGTGATTCTTATCACCGTTTTCCTCCCACTTTCTTTTGACTTGCTTCACATTGGCCTCTTCAGCAGTCTGTTCTTTAATTCTTTCTTCAATCTGGTTCACTAGTTTGTGAGCCATTCTACATGCCTGTTGTATGGAGGCGGGCTCGTGTGAACTTATATCTTCTTGGATTCTTTCCGGTAATCCTTTCACAAACGCGTCGATCTTCTCTTCCTCATCTTCGAATGCTCCCGGACACAATAGGCACAATTCTGTGAATCGTCTTTCGTACGTGGTAATATCAAATCCTTGGGTTCGTAACCCTCTAAGTTCTGTCTTGAGCTTATTGACCTCGGTTCTGGGACGGTACTTCTCGTTCATCAAGTGCTTGAATGCTGACCACGGTAGTGCGTATGCATCATCTTGTCCCACTTGCTCTAGATAGGTATTCCACCATGTTAACGCAGAACCTGTGAAGGTATGCGTAGCGTACTTCACTTTGTCCGCTTCAGTACACTTACTTATGGCAAACACCGATTCGACCTTCTCGGTCCACCGTTTCAATCCGATCGGTCCTTCGGTTCCATAAAATTCCAAAGGTTTGCAGGCAGTGAATTCTTTGTAGGTGCATCCTACATGATTTCCTGTACTGCCAGATCCAAGGTTATTGTTGGTATGTAGTGCAGCCTGTACTGCGGCTATGTTTGAAGCTAGAAAAGTACGGAATTCCTCTTCATTCATATTCACAGTGTGTCGAGTAGTCGGTGCCATTTCCTTCAAAATAGTCAAATGGAACAAGTTAATCATACCGAATATTAAGAGTAGTTAATAGTATTTCGTAGCATAATATGAACTCATTTATAAAAGCTTTTTCTTCATATTAGCGTTTTATAAGTTTAAATTCGGGTAGTACCTACCCGTTAAGTTCATACTTAGTAGCTAATATACAATTCAACTACTACAATTCTATATGAAAAACTGATTATAATAATATTTTGCATTCAAACTTTTATACAATATTTTACAAACTTACAATACCGCTTATTTTACATAAAGCATGAAATATAGCACACAATAACTTTGATACAAGATAGTTGTGAAGATAATTCTAGCTAGTACACAAGTCGTTCAGCAAAGGCAATAAAGACACGTAATTCATACGTCCAGAAACAAGTCATGCATTCTGGTTTTACTAGGACTACTTCCCATCCTTGGTCTTGTGGAACATAACCGTTATGGCCGTTGATAAGACAGCGTGTTGTAACGTCGTCAAAGGGACGAGGGTTACGTAATGTCCAACAGTCCCGTAACAATCTAAAAACCTCATTTCTTACCCCAATTACCGACTCCGTCACTTGTGGAAACGTTTTGTTTAATAGTTGTAGCCCGATGTTCTTGTTCTCACTTTGGTGAGAAGCGAACATTACTAATCCATTAGCATAACATGCTTCTTTATGTTGCATGTTAGCCGCTTTTTCTAAATCACGAAGTCCAATATTCGGATATATTGAGTCAAAATAATTTCTTAACCCGTTGCGTAAAATAGCATTTGGGTTCCCCGCAATATATGCGTCAAAGTAAACACATCGTAACTTATGGGTTTTCCAATGTGATATCCCCCATCTTTCAAACGAAAGTCTCTTATAAACCAAGACATTCTTGGAACGTTCTTCGAATGTCTTACAAACTGATCTCGCCTTAAATAGTTGTGCCGAGGAATTCTGACCGACTCTAGACAAGATTTCATCAATCATGTCTCCGGGTAGGTCTCTTAAAATATTGGGTTGTCTATCCATTTTTTGTTTTTAAACTGTAAAATAGACAAGAGTTAGATTCATAAAAAAAAATACTTATTAATACAAGCAATTTTTACATATATCATAAAGCATAAGCACACTATATTACATATATTACACCACACGAATACAACTATCTTATTCCGACTCACTCGTTTCTTCTTCTTCGGTTTTGGTTCGTTTTGCCAAGTTTCTAGGGATATATGATGTTCCCCTAATACTAACTGTCGTTTTCCACAACGGTTTAGAAAAACCTGGTGGTTTAGAGGTTCCCGGGTCATTGTTACAACTTAAGGACTTCGGGGGTTGACGATACATATAAAGTTCATCGGGGTTGGAATTAGATTTCTCTATTTTTATGCCCTTTCCCTTATTATTTGCTTTTGCCTTTTTAAATTCAGTTGGGGTAATTTCTATAACATCATCGGAATTCTCGTCGGAATCCAATTCATCGGAGAATTGGTAATCCTCCCAATATTTTGCTTCCTTGGCGGAAACACCATTGACCATAACTAACCTTGGTCGGTTGGTTGAGGATTTTCTTTTACTTAACCGTTTTATTATTTCCCCCACCGGTTCTATTTCTTCTTCCGGTTCCGATTCTTCTTCCGGTTCCGATTCTTCTTCCGGTTCCGACTCTTCTTCCGGTTCCTCTTCGGGAACTTGTGAATCAGTCCACGAATCATTCCAATTTACATTTGACTCTTCATTATTATTAGGTGAGTCAATGGGACTTGTTCTAGAGGTAGACATCTATCACATAATATCAAACGCGTTAAGAGATTAATATATCACATAATATTCACATGTTAAAAAATATATAGTTTCCAACAAAATTTGTTAAGCAATCATTTTTCAAGTAAACACGGTCGAAGTCCAGACTCACTAATGCATCCTAACAAACTCGATAAGACACACTAATGCAAAATTCTGGTTCTCTAAGACCAACGCTCGGATACCAACTGAAATGTCCCGTTCTTATTGATTAAAAACGTTCCATATTAATTGATTTCGTTGCGAGGTTTTGACCTCTATATGAGACGTTTTTCAAAGACTGCATTCATTTTAAAACAAACCATAACCTTTATTTCATCAATAAAGGTTTAAAAAGCTTTACTTAGATTATCAAATAATGATAATCTAAAATATCCTGTTTACACGCGACCATTACATAATGGTTTACAATACAAATATGTTACAACAAAATAAGTTTCTTGAATGCAGTTTTTACACAATATCATACAAGCATAGACTCCAAATCTCGTCCTTATTTAAGTATGCGACAGCGGAAGCTCTTAATAATCACCTGAGAATAAACATGCTTAAAACGTCAACAAAATGTTGGTGAGTTATAGGTTTAACCTATATATATCAAATTATAATAATAGACCACAAGATTTCATATTTCAATACACATCCCATACATAGAGATAAAAATCATTCATATGGTTAACACCTGGTAACCGACATTAACAAGATGCATATATAAGAATATCCCCATCATTCCGGGACACCCTTCGGATATGATATAAATTTCGAAGTACTAAAGCATCCGGTACTTTGGATGGGGTTTGTTAAGCCCAATAGATCTATCTTTAGGATTCGCGTCAATTAGGGTGTCTGTTCCCTAATTCTTAGATTACCAGACTTAATAAAAAGGGGCATATTCGATTTCGATAATTCAACCATAGAATGTAGTTTCACGTACTTGTGTCTATTTTGTAAATCATTTATAAAACCTGCATGTATTCTCATCCCAAAAATATTAGATTTTAAAAGTGGGACTATAACTCACTTTCACAGATTTTTTTACTTCGTCGGGAAGTAAGACTTGGCCACTGGTTGATTCACGAACCTATAACAATATATACATATATATCAAAGTATGTTCAAAATATATTTACAACACTTTTAATATATTTTGATGTTTTAAGTTTATTAAGTCAGCTGTCCTCGTTAGTAACCTACAACTAGTTGTCCACAGTTAGATGTACAGAAATAAATCGATAAATATTATCTTGAATCAATCCACGACCCAGTGTATACGTATCTCAGTATTGATCACAACTCAAACTATATATATTTTGGAATCAACCTCAACCCTGTATAGCTAACTCCAACATTCACATATAGAGTGTCTATGGTTGTTCCGAAATATATATAGATGTGTCGACATGATAGGTCGAAACATTGTATACGTGTCTATGGTATCTCAAGATTACATAATATACAATACAAGTTGATTAAGTTATGGTTGGAATAGATTTGTTACCAATTTTCATGTAGCTAAAATGAGAAAAATTATCCAATCTTGTTTTACCCATAACTTCTTCATTTTAAATCCGTTTTGAGTGAATCAAATTGCTATGGTTTCATATTGAACTCTATTTTATGAATCTAAATATAAAAAGTATAGGTTTATAATCGGAAAAATAAGTTACAAGTCGTTTTTGTAAAGGAAGTCATTTCAGTCGAAAGAACGACGTCTAGATGACCATTTTAGAAAAATACTTCCACTTTGAGTTTAACCATAATTTTTGGATATAGTTTCATGTTCATAATAAAAATCATTTTCTCAGAATAACAACTTTTAAATCAAAGTTTATCATAGTTTTTAATTAACTAACCCAAAACAGCCCGCGGTGTTACTACGACGGCGTAAATCCGGTTTTACGGTGTTTTTCGTGTTTCCAGGTTTTAAATCATTAAGTTAGCATATCATATAGATATATAACATGTGTTTAGTTGATTTTAAAAGTCAAGTTAGAAGGATTAACTTTTGTTTGCGAACAAGTTTAGAATTAACTAAACTATGTTCTAGTGATTACAAATTTAAACCTTCGAATAAGATAGCTTTATATGTATGAATCGAATGATATTATGAACATCATTACTACCTTAAGTTCCTTGGATAAACCTACTGGAAAATAGAAAAATGGATTTAGCTTCAAAGGATCCTTGGATGGCTCGAAGTTCTTGAAGCAGAATCATGACACGAAAACAAGTTCAAGTAAGATCATCACTTGAAATAAGATTGTTATAGTTATAGAAATTGAACCAAAGTTTGAATATGATTATTACCTTGTATTAGAATGATAACGTACTGTAAGAAACAAAGATTTCTTGAGGTTGGATGATCACCTTACAAGATTGGAAGTGAGCTAGCAAACTTGAAAGTATTCTTGATTTTATGTAACTAGAACTTGTAGAATATATGAAGAACACTTAGAACTTGAAGATAGAACTTGAGAGAGATCAATTAGATGAAGAAAATTGAAGAATGAAAGTGTTTTTAGGTGTTTTTGGTCGTTGGTGTATGGATTAGATATAAAGGATATGTAATTTTGTTTTCATGTAAATAAGTCATGAATGATTACTCATATTTTTGTAATTTTATGAGATATTTCATGCTAGTTTCCAAATGATGGTTCCCACATGTGTTAGGTGACTCACATGGGCTGCTAAGAGCTGATCATTGGAGTATATATACCAATAGTACATACATCTAAAAGCTGTGTATTGTACGAGTACAAATACGGGTGCATACGAGTAGAATTGTTGATGAAACTGAACGAGGATGTAATTGTAAGAATTTTTGTTAAGTAGAAGTATTTTGATAAGTGTATTGAAGTCTTTCAAAAGTGTATAAATACATATTAAAACACTACATGTATATACATTTTAACTGAGTCGTTATGTCATCGTTAGTCGTTACATGTAAGTGTTGTTTTGAAACCTTTAGGTTAACGATCTTGTTAAATGTTGTTAACCCAATGTTTATAATATCAAATGAGATTTTAAATTATTATATTATCATGATATTATCATGTATGAATATCTCTTAATATGATATATATATATATATACATTAAATGTCTTTACAACGATAATCGTTACATATATGTCTCGCTTAAAAATCATTAAGTTAGTAGTCTTGTTTTTACATATGTAGTTCATTGTTAATATACTTAATGATATGTTTACTTATCATAGTATCATTTTAACTATATATATATCCATATATATATGTCATCATATAGTTTTTACAAGTTTTAACGTTCGTGAATCACCGGTCAACTTGGGTGGTCAATTGTCTATATGAAACATATTTCAATTAATCAAGTCTTAACAAGTTTGATTGCTTAACATGTTGGAAACATTTAATCATGTAAATATCAATCTCAATTAATATATATAAACATGGAAAAGTTCGGGTCACTACAGTACCTACCCGTTAAATAAATTTCGTCCCGAAATTTTAAGCTGTTGAAGGTGTTGACGAATCTTCTGGAAATAGATGCGGGTATTTCTTCTTCATCTGATCTTCATGCTCCCAGGTGAACTTGGGTCCTCTACGAGCATTCCATCGAACCTTAACAATTGGTATCTTGTTTTGCTTAAGTCTTTTAACCTCACGATCCATTATTTCGACGGGTTCTTCGATGAATTGAAGTTTTTCGTTGATTTGGATTTCATCTAACGGAATAGTGAGATCTTCTTTAGCAAAACATTTCTTCAAATTCGAGACGTGGAAAGTGTTATGTACAGCCGCGAGTTGTTGAGGTAACTCAAGTCGGTAAGCTACTGGTCCGACACGATCAATAATCTTGAATGGTCCAATATACCTTGGATTTAATTTCCCTCATTTACCAATTCGAACAACGCCTTTCCAAGGTGCAACTTTAAGCATGACCATCTCTCCAATTTCAAATTCTATATCTTTTCTTTTAATGTCAGCGTAGCTCTTTTGTCGACTTTGGGCGGTTTTCAACCGTTGTTGAATTTGGATGATCTTCTCGGTAGTTTCTTGTATAATCTCCGGACCCGTAATCTGTCTATCCCCCACTTCACTCCAACAAATCGGAGACCTGCACTTTCTACCATAAAGTGCTTCAAACGGCGCCATCTCAATGCTTGAATGGTAGCTGTTGTTGTAGGAAAATTCTGCTAACGGTAGATGTCGATCCCAACTGTTTCCGAAATCAATAACACATGCTCGTAGCATGTCTTCAAGCGTTTGTATCTTCCTTTCGCTCTGCCCATCAGTTTGTGGATGATAGGCAGTACTCATGTCTAGACGAGTTCCTAATGCTTGCTGTAATGTCTGCCAGAATCTTGAAATAAATCTGCCATCCCTATCAGAGATAATAGAGATTGGTATTCCATGTCTGGAGACGACTTCCTTCAAATACAGTCGTGCTAACTTCTCCATCTTGTCATCTTCTCTTATTGGCAGGAAGTGTGCTGATTTGGTGAGACGATCAACTATTACCCAAATAGTATCAAAACCACTTGCAGTCCTTGGCAATTTAGTTATGAAATCCATGGTAATGTTTTCCCATTTCCATTCTGGGATTTCGGGTTGTTGAAGTAGACCTGATGGTTTCTGATGCTCAGCTTTGACCTTAGAACACGTCAAACATTCTCCTGCATATTTAGCAACATCGGCTTTCATACCCGGCCACCAAAAATGTTTCTTGAGATCCTTGTACATCTTCCCCGTTCCAGGATGTATTGAGTATCTGGTTTTATGAGCTTCTCTAAGTACCATTTCTCTCATATCTCCAATTTTTGGTACCCAAATCCTTTCAGCCCTATACCGGGTTCCGTCTTCCCGAATATTAAGATGCTTCTCCGATCCTTTGGGTATTTCATCCTTTAAATTTCCCTCTTTTAAAACTCCTTGTTGCGCCTCCTTTATTTGAGTAGTAAGGTTATTATGAATCATTATATTCATAGATTTTACTCGAATGGGTTCTCTGTCCTTCCTGCTCAAGGCATCGGCTACCACATTTGCCTTCCCCGGGTGGTAACGAATCTCAAAGTCGTAATCATTCAACAATTCAATCCACCTACGCTGCCTCATATTCAGTTGTTTTTGATTAAATATGTGTTGAAGACTTTTGTGGTCGGTATATATAATACTTTTGACCCCATATAAGTAGTGCCTCCAAGTCTTTAATGCAAAAACAACCGCGCCTAATTCCAAATCATGCGTCGTATAATTTTGATCGTGAATCTTCAATTGTCTAGAGGCATAAGCAATCACCTTCGTTCGTTTCATTAATACACAACCGAGACCTTGCTTTGATGCGTCACAATAAATCACAAAATCATCATTCCCTTCAGGCAATGACAATATAGGTGCCGTAGTTAGCTTTTTCTTCAATAACTGAAACGCTTTCTCTTGTTCATCCTTCCATTCAAATTTCTTCCCTTTATGCGTTAATGCAGTCAAGGGTTTTGCTATTCTGGAAAAGTCTTGGATGAACCTTCTGTAGTAACCAGCTAGTCCTAAAAACTGGCGTATGTGTTTCGGAGTTTTCGGGGTTTCCCACTTTTCAACAGTTTCTATCTTTGCCGGATCCACCTTAATACCTTCTTTGTTCACTATGTGACCGAGGAATTGAACTTCTTCCAACCAAAATGCACACTTTGAAAACTTAGCGTACAATTCTTCCTTCCTCAATACTACTAACACCTTTCCCAAATGTTCACCGTGTTCTTGGTCATTCTTTGAGTAAATAAGTATGTCATCAATGAAAACAATGACAAACTTGTCAAGGTATGGTCCACACACTCGGTTCATAAGGTCCATGAACACAGCTGGTGCATTAGTTAAACCAAACGGCATGACCATAAACTCGTAATGACCGTAACGTGTTCTGAAAGCAGTCTTTGGAATATCATCTTCTTTCACCCGCATTTGATGATACCCGGAACGTAAGTCAATCTTTGAATAAACAGACGAGCCTTGTAGTTGATCAAATAAGTCGTCGATTCTCGGTAGTGGGTAGCGGTTCTTGATGGTAAGTTTGTTCAACTCTCGGTAGTCGATACACAACCTGAATGTACCATCTTTCTTCTTGACAAACAAAACAGGAGCTCCCCACGGTGATGTGCTTGGTCGAATGAAACCACGCTCTAAAAGTTCTTGTAATTGGCTTTGCAGTTCTTTCATCTCGCTGGGTGCGAGTCTGTAAGGAGCAAGAGCTATTGTTGCAGCTCTTGGTACAAGATCTATTTGAAATTCAACGGATTGATGTGGGGGTAATCCCGGTAATTCTTTCAGAAATACATCGGGAAATTCTTTTGCAATGGGAACATCATTGATGCTCTTTTCTTCAGTTTGTACTTTCTCGACGTGTGCTAGAACAGCATAGCAACCTTTTCTTATTAGTTTTTGTGCCTTCAAATTACTAATAAGATGTAGCTTCGTGTTGCCCTTTTCTCCGTACACCATTAAGGGTTTTCCTTTTTCTCGTATAATGCGAATTGCATTTTTGTAACAGACGATCTCTGCTTTCACTTCTTTCAACCAGTCCATACCGATTATCACATCAAAACTCCCTAACTCTACTGGTATCAAATCAATCTTAAATGTTTCGCTAACCAGTTTAATTTCTCAATTCCGACATATATTATCTGCTGAAATTAATTTACCATTTGCTAATTCGAGTAAAAATTTACTATCCAAAGGCGTCAATGGACAACTTAATTTAGCACAAAAATCTCTACTCATATAGCTTCTATCCGCACCCGAATCAAATAAAACGTAAGCAGATTTATTGTCAATAAGAAACGTACCCGTAACAAGCTCTGGGTCTTCCTGTGCCTCTGCCGCATTAATATTGAAAACTCTTCCGCGGCCTTGTCCATTCGTGTTCTCCTGGTTCGGGCAATTTCTAATAATGTGGCCCGATTTTCCACATTTATAACAAACTACATTGGCATAACTTGCTCCGACACTACTTGCTCCGCAATTACTCGTTCCGACACCATTTGTTCCTTTCGTTCTATTAACCCCTGGTCCGTAGACCTCACACTTCGCCGTGCTATGACCATTTCTTTTACACTTGTTGCAAAATTTGGTGCAGAACCCCGAGTGATACTTTTCACACCTTTGGCATAGCTGCTTCTGATTGTTGTTGTTGTTGCGGTTATTATTGTTGTTGGGATGATTGTTGTAGTTGCTGTTGTTGTTGTTGTTGTTGTTGTTGTTGTTGGGCCGTTTGTTGTAGTTGCGATTGATGTTGCGATTGTTGGGATAATTGTTGCGATTATTGTTGTAATTGCTGTTGTTGTTGTATTGGTGATTCTTATCACCGTTTTCCTCCCACTTTCTTTTGACTTGCTTCACATTGGCCTCTTCAGCAGTCTGTTCTTTAATTCTTTCTTCAATCTGGTTCACTAGTTTGTGAGCCATTCTACATGCCTGTTGTATGGAGGCGGGCTCGTGTGAACTTATATCTTCTTGGATTCTTTCCGGTAATCCTTTCACAAACGCGTCGATCTTCTCTTCCTCATCTTCGAATGCTCCCGGACACAATAGGCACAATTCTGTGAATCGTCTTTCGTACGTGGTAATATCAAATCCTTGGGTTCGTAACCCTCTAAGTTCTGTCTTGAGCTTATTGACCTCGGTTCTAGGACGGTACTTCTCGTTCATCAAGTGCTTGAATGCTGACCACGGTAGTGCGTACGCATCATCTTGTCCCACTTGCTCTAGATAGGTATTCCACCATGTTAACGCAGAACATGTGAAGGTATGCGTAGCGTACTTCACTTTGTCCGCTTCAGTACACTTACTTATGGCAGACACCGATTCGACCTTCTCGGTCCACCGTTTCAATCCGATCGGTCCTTCGGTTCCATCAAATTCCAAAGGTTTGCAGGCAGTGAATTCTTTGTAGGTGCATCCTACACGATTTCCTGTACTGCCAGATCCAAGGTTATTGTTGGTATGTAGTGCAGCCTGTACTGCGGCTATGTTTGAAACTAGAAAAGTACGGAATTCCTCTTCATTCATATTCACAGTGTGTCGAGTAGTCGGTGTCATTTCCTTCAAAATAGTCAAATGGAACAAGTTAATCATACCGAATATTAAGAGTAGTTAATAGTATTTCGTAGCATAATATGAACTCATTTATAAAAGCTTTTTCTTCATATTAGCGTTTTATAAGTTTAAATTCGGGTAGTACCTACCCGTTAAGTTCATACTTAGTAGCTAATATACAATTCAACTACTACAATTCTATATGAAAAACTGATTATAATAATATTTCGCATTCAAACTTTTATACAATATTTTACAAACTTACAATACCGCTTATTTTACATAAAGCATGAAATATAGCACACAATAACTTTGATACAAGATAGTTGTGAAGATAATTCTAGCTAGTACACAAGTCGTTCAGCAAAGGCAATAAAGACACGTAATTCATACGTCCAGAAACAAGTCATGCATTCTGGTTTTACTAGGACTACTTCCCATCCTTGGTCTTGTGGAACATAACCGTTATGGCCGTTGATAAGACAGTGTGTTGTAACGTCGTCAAAGGGACGAGGGTTACGTAATGTCCAACAGTCCCGTAACAATCTAAAAACCTCATTTCTTACCCCAATTACCGACTCCGTCACTTGTGGAAACGTTTTGTTTAATAGTTGTAGCCCGATGTTCTTGTTCTCACTTTGGTGAGAAGCGAACATTACTAATCCGTAAGCCTAACATGCTTCTTTATGTTGCATGTTAGCCGCTTTTTCTAAATCACGAAGTCCAATATTCGGATATATTGAGTCAAAATAATTTCTTAACCCGTTGCGTAAAATAGCATTTGGGTTCCCCGCAATATATGCGTCAAAGTAAACACATCGTAACTTATGGGTTTCCCAATGTGATATCCCCCATCTTTCAAACGAAAGTCTCTTATAAACCAAGACATTCTTGGAACGTTCTTCGAATGTCTTACAAACTGATCTCGCCTTAAATAGTTGTGCCGAGGAATTCTGACCGACTCTAGACAAGATTTCATCAATCATGTCTCCGGGTAGGTCTCTTAAAATATTGGGTTGTCTATCCATTTTGTGTTTTTAAACTGTAAAATAGACAAGAGTTAGATTCATAAAAAAAATACTTATTAATACAAGCAATTTTTACATATATCATAAAGCATAAGCACACTATATTACATATATTACACCACACGAATACAACTATCTTATTCTGACTCACTCATTTCTTCTTCTTCGGTTTTGGTTCGTTTTGCCAAGTTTCTAGGGATATATGATGTTCCCCTAATACTAACTGTCATTTTCCACAACGGTTTAGAAAAACCTGGTGGTTTAGAGGTTCCCGGGTCATTGTTACAACTTAAGGACTTCGGGGGTTGACGATACATATAAAGTTCATCGGGGTTGGAATTAGATTTCTCTATTTTTATGCCCTTTCCCTTATTATTTGCTTTTGCCTTTTTAAATTCAGTTGGGGTAATTTCTATAACATCATCGGAATTCTCGTCGGAATCCGATTCATCAGAGAATTGGTAATCCTCCCAATATTTTGCTTCCTTGGCGGAAACACCATTGACCATAATTAACCTTGGTCGGTTGGTTGAGGATTTTCTTTTACTTAACCGTTTTATTATTTCCCCCACCGGTTCTATTTCTTCTTCCGGTTCCAATTCTTCTTCCGGTTCCGATTCTTCTTCCGGTTCCGACTCTTCTTTCGGTTCCTCTTCGGGAACTTGTGAATCAGTCCACGAATCATTCCAATTTACATTTGACTCTTCATTATTATTAGGTGAGTCAATGGGACTTGTTCTAGAGGTAGACATCTATCACATAATATCAAACGCGTTAAGAGATTAATATATCACATAATATTCACATGTTAAAAAATATATAGTTTCCAACAAAATTTGTTAAGCAATCATTTTTCAAGTAAACACGGTCGAAGTCCAGACTCACTAATGCATCCTAACAAACTCGATAAGACACACTAATGCAAAATTCTGGTTCTCTAAGACCAACGCTCGGATACCAACTGAAATGTCCCGTTCTTATTGATTAAAAACGTTCCATATTAATTGATTTCGTTGCGAGGTTTTGACCTCTATATGAGACGTTTTTCAAAGACTGCATTCATTTTAAAACAAACCATAACCTTTATTTCATCAATAAAGGTTTAAAAAGCTTTACTTAGATTATCAAATAATGATAATCTAAAATATCCTGTTTACACACGACCATTACATAATGGTTTACAATACAAATATGTTACAACAAAATAAGTTTCTTGAATGCAGTTTTTACACAATATCATACAAGCATAGACTCCAAATCTCGTCCTTATTTAAGTATGCGACAGCGGAAGCTCTTAATAATCACCTGAGAATAAACATGCTTAAAACGTCAACAAAATGTTGGTGAGTTATAGGTTTAACCTATATATATCAAATTATAATAATAGACCACAAGATTTCATATTTCAATACACATCCCATACATAGAGATAAAAATCATTCATATGGTGAACACCTGGTAACCGACATTAACAAGATGCATATATAAGAATATCCCCATCATTCCGGGACACCCTTCGGATATGATATAAATTTCGAAGTACTAAAGCATCCGGTACTTTGGATGGGGTTTGTTAAGCCCAATAGATCTATCTTTAGGATTCGCGTCAATTAGGGTGTCTGTTCCCTAATTCTTAGATTACCAGACTTAATAAAAAGGGGCATATTCGATTTCGATAATTCAACCATAGAATGTAGTTTTACGTACTTGTGTCTATTTTGTAAATCATTTATAAAACCTGCATGTATTCTCATCCCAAAAATATTAGATTTTAAAAGTGGGACTATAACTCACTTTCACAGATTTTTTTACTTCGTCGGGAAGTAAGACTTGGCCACTGGTTGATTCACGAACCTATAACAATATATACATATATATCAAAGTATGTTCAAAATATATTTACAACACTTTTAATATATTTTGATGTTTTAAGTTTATTAAGTCAGCTGTCCTCGTTAGTAACCTACAACTAGTTGTCCACAGTTAGATGTACAGAAATAAATCGATAAATATTATCTTGAATCAATCCACGACCCAGTGTATACGTATCTCAGTATTGATCACAACTCAAACTATATATATTTTGGAATCAACCTCAACCCTGTATAGCTAACTCCAACATTCACATATAGAGTGTCTATGGTTGTTCCGAAATATATATAGATGTGTCGACATGATAGGTCGAAACATTGTATACGTGTCTATGGTATCTCAAGATTACATAATATACAATACAAGTTGATTAAGTTATGGTTGGAATAGATTTGTTACCAATTTTCACGTAGCTAAAATGAGAAAAATTATCCAATCTTGTTTTACCCATAACTTCTTCATTTTAAATCCGTTTTGAGTGAATCAAATTGCTATGGTTTCATATTGAACTCTATTTTATGAATCTAAACAGAAAAAGTATAGGTTTATAGTCGAAAATATTAATGTTACAAGTCGTTTTTGTAAAGGAAGTCATTTCAGTCGAAAGAACGACGTCTAGATGACCATTTTAGAAAAATACTTCCACTTTGAGTTTAACCATAATTTTTGGATATAGTTTCATGTTCATAATAAAAATCATTTTCTTAGAATAACAACTTTTAAATCAAAGTTTATCATAGTTTTTAATTAACTAACCCAAAACAGCCCGCGGTGTTACTACGACGGCGTAAATCCGGTTTTACGGTGTTTTTCGTGTTTCCAGGTTTTAAATCATTAAGTTAGCATATCATATAGATATATAACATGTGTTTAGTTGATTTTAAAAGTCAAGTTAGAAGGATTAACTTTTGTTTGCGAACAAGTTTAGAATTAACTAAACTATGTTCTAGTGATTACAAATTTAAACCTTCGAATAAGATAGCTTTATATGTATGAATCGAATGATGTTATGAACATCATTACTACCTTAAGTTCCTTGGATAAACCTACTGGAAAAGAGAAAAATGGATTTAGCTTCAACAGATCCTTGGATGGCTCGAAGTTCTTGAAGCAGAATCATGACACGAAAACAAGTTCAAGTAAGATCATCACTTGAAATAAGATTGTTATAGTTATAGAAATTAAACCAAAGTTTGAATATGATTATTACCTTGTATTAGAATGATAACCTACTGTAAGAAACAAAGATTTCTTGAGGTTGGATGATCACCTTACAAGATTGGAAGTGAGCTAGCAAACTTGAAAGTATTCTTGATTTTATGTAACTAGAACTTGTAGAATTTATGAAGAACACTTAGAACTTGAAGATAGAACTTGAGAGAGATCAATTAGATGAAGAAAATTGAAGAATGAAAGTGTTTTTAGGTGTTTTTGGTCGTTGGTGTATGGATTAGATATAAAGGATATGTAATTTTGTTTTCATGTAAATAAGTCATGAATGATTACTCATATTTTTGTAATTTTATGAGATATTTCATGCTAGTTGCCAAATGATGGTTCCCACATGTGTTAGGTGACTCACATGGGCTGCTAAGAGCTGATCATTGGAGTGTATATACCAATAGTACATACATTTAAAAGCTGTATATTGTACGAGTATGAATACGGGTGCATACGAGTAGAATTGTTGATGAAACTGAATGAGGATGTAATTGTAAGCATTTTTGTTAAGTAGAAGTATTTTGATAAGTGTATTGAAGTCTTTCAAAAGTGTATAAATACATATTAAAACACTACATGTATATACATTTTAACTGAGTCGTTAAGTCATCGTTAGTCGTTACATGTAAGTGTTGTTTTGAAACCTTTAGGTTAACGATCTTGTTAAATGTTGTTAACCCAATGTTTATAATATCAAATGAGATTTTAAATTATTATATTATCATGATATTATCATGTATGAATATCTCTTAATATGATATATATACATTAAATGACTTTACAACGATAATCGTTACATATATGTCTCGTTTAAAAATCATTAAGTTAGTAGTCTTGTTTTTACATATGTAGTTCATTGTTAATATACTTAATGATATGTTTACTTATCATAGTATCATGTTAACTATATATATATATCCATATATATATGTCATCATATAGTTTTTACAAGTTTTAACGTTCGTGAATCACCGGTCAACTTGGGTGGTCAATTGTCTATATGAAACATATTTCAATTAATCAAGTCTTAACAAGTTTGATTGCTTAACATGTTGGAAACATTTAATCATGTAAATATCAATCTCAATTAATATATATAAACATGGAAAAGTTCGGGTCACTACATACATATATATCAAAGTATGTTCAAAATATATTTACAACACTTTTAATACATTTTTGATGTTTTAAGTTTATTAAGTCAGCTGTCCTCGTTAGTAACCTACAACTAGTTGTCCACAGTTAGATGTACAGAAATAAATCGATAAATATTATCTTGAATCAATCCACGACCCAGTGTATACGTATCTCAGTATTGATCACAACTCAAACTATATATATTTTGGAATCAACCTCAACCCTGTATAGCTAACTCCAACATTCACATATAGAGTGTCTATGGTTGTTCCGAAATATATATAGATGTGTCGACATGATAGGTCGAAACATTGTATACGTGTCTATGGTATCTCAAGATTACATAATATACAATACAAGTTGATTAAGTTATGGTTGGAATAGATTTGTTACCAATTTTCACGTAGCTAAAATGAGAAAAATTATCCAATCTTGTTTTACCCATAACTTCTTCATTTTAAATCCGTTTTGAGTGAATCAAATTGCTATGGTTTCATATTGAACTCTATCTTGTGAATCTAAACAGAAAAAGTATAGGTTTATAGTCTGAAATATAAGTTACAAGCCGTTTTTGTAAAGGTAGTCATTTCAGTCGAAAGAACGACGTCTAGATGACCATTTTAGAAAACATACTTCCACTTTGAGTTTAACCATGATTTTTGGATATAGTTTCATGTTCATAATAAAAATCATTTTCCCAGAAGAACAACTTTTAAATCAAAGTTTATCATAGTTTTTAATTAACTAACCCAAAACAGCCCGCGGTGTTACTACGACGGCGTAAATCCGGTTTTACGGTGTTTTTCGTGTTTCCAGGTTTTAAATCATTAAGTTAGCATATCATATAGATATAGAACATGTGTTTAGTTGATTTTAAAAGTCAAGTTAGAAGGATTAACTTTTGTTTGCGAACAAGTTTAGAATTAACTAAACTATGTTCTAGTAATTACAAGTTTAAACCTTCGAATAAGATAGCTTTATATGTATGAATCGAATGATGTTATGAACATCATTACTACCTCAAGTTTTCTGGATAAAGCTACTGGAAATGAGAAAAATGGATCTAGCTTCAAAGGATCCTTGGATGGCTTGAAAGTTCTTGAAGCAGAATCATGACACGAAAACAAGTTCAAGTAAGATCATCACTTGAAATAAGATTGTTATAGTTATAGAAATTGAATCAAAGTTTGAATATGAGTATTACCTTCTATTAGAAAGATATCTTACTGTAAATAAAAAAGATTTCTTGAGGTTGGATGATCACTCTACAAGATTGGAAGTAAGCTAGCAAACTTGGAAGTATTCTTGATTTTATGAAACCAGAACTTGTAGAATTTATAAAGAACACTTAGAACTTGAAGATAGAACTTGAGAGAGATCAATTAGATGAAGAAAATTGAAGAATGAAAGTATTTGTAGGTGTTTTTGGTCGTTGGTGTATGGATTAGATATAAAGGATATGTAATTTTGTTTTCATGTAAATAAGTCATGAATGATTACTCATATTTTTGTAATTTTATGAGATATTTCATGCTAGTTGCCAAATGATGGTTCCTACATGTGTTAGGTGACTCACATGGGCTGCTAAGAGCTGATCATTGGAGTGTATATACCAATAGTACATACATCTAAAAGCTGTGTATTGTACGAGTACGAATACGGGTACATACGAGTAGAATTGTTGATGAAACTGAACGAGGATGTAATTGTAAGCATTTTTGTTAAGTAGAAGTATTTTGATAAGTGTCTTGAAGTCTTTCAAAAGTGTATGAATACATATTAAAACACTATATGTATATACGTTTTAACTGAGTCGTTAAGTCATCGTTAGTCGTTACATGTAAATGTTGTTTTGAAACCTTTAGGTTAACGATCTTGTTGAATGTTGTTAACCCATTGTTTATTATAACAAATGAGATGTTAAATTGTTATATTATCATGATATTATGATAAATAATATATCTTAGTATGATATATATACAGTTAAATGTCGTTACAACGATAATCGTTACATATATGTCTCGTTTCGAAATCATTAAGTTAGTAGTCTTATTTTTACATATGTATTTCATTGTTAATACACTTAATAATATATTTACTTATCATTTAACATAATTAACCAAGTGTATCAATATCTTAATATGATTCATATGTACCTAGTAAGACGTTGTTATAACGATAATCGTTATATATATCGTTTTCGAGTTTCTTAAATTAATAGTCTCATTTTTATGTATATAACTCATTGTTAAAATACCTAATGAGATACATACTTATAAAAAAATCATGTTAACTATATATATAACCATATATATGTCATCGTATAGTTTTTACAAGTTTTAACGTTCGTGAATCACCGGTCAACTTGGGTGGTCAATTGTCGATATGAAATCTATTTCAATTAATCAAGTCTTAACAAGTTTGATTGATTAACATGTTGGAAACAGTTAATCATGTAAATAACAATTTCATTTAATATATATATAAACATGGAAAAGTTCGGGTCACTACAGTACATACCCGTTAAATAAATTTCGTCCCGAAATTTTAAGCAGTTGGAGGTGTTGACGTTCTTCTGGAAATAAATGCGGGTATTTCTTCTTCATCTGATCTTCATGCTCCCAGGTGAACTAGGGTCCTCTACGAGTATTCCAACGAACCTTAACAATCGGTATCTTGTTTTGTTTAAGTCTCTTAACCTCACGATCCATTATTTCGACGGGTTCTTCAATGAATTGAAGTTTTTCATTGATTTGGATTTCGTCCAACGGAATAGTGAGATCTTCTTTAGCAAAACATTTCTTCAAATTTGAGACGTGGAAAGTGTTATGTACAGCCGCAAGTTGTTGAGGTAGCTCCAGTTGGTAAGCTACTGGTCCGACACGATCTATAATCTTGAATGGTCCAATGTACCTTGGATTTAGTTTCCCCCGTTTACCAAATCGAACAACGCCTTTCCAAGGTGAAACCTTAAGCATGATCATTTCTCCAATTTCAAACTCTATATCTTTTCTTTTACTGTCCGCGTAGCTCTTTTGTCGACTCTGGGCGGTTTTCAATCTTTGTTGAATTTGGATGATTTTCTCGGTGGTTTCTTGTATTATCTCCGGACCCGTAATCTGTCTATCCCCCACTTCACTCCAACAAATCAGAGACCTGCACTTTCTACCATAAAGTGCTTCAAACGGCGCCATCTCAATGCTTGAATGGTAGCTGTTGTTGTAGGAAAATTCTGCTAACGGTAGATGTCGATCCCAACTGTTTCCGAAATCAATAACACAAGCTCGTAGCATGTCTTCAAGCGTTTGTATTGTCCTTTCGCTCTGCCCATCAGTTTGTGGATGATAGGCAGTACTCATGTCTAGACGAGTTCCCAATTCTTGCTGTAATGTCTGTCAGAATCTTGAAATAAATCTGCCATCCCTATCAGAGATAATAGAGATTGGTATTCCATGTCTGGAGATTATTTCCTTCAAATACAGTCGTGCTAACTTCTCCATCTTGTCATCTTCTCTTATTGGCAGGAAGTGTGCTGACTTGGTGAGACGATCAACTATTACTCAAATAGTATCATAACCACTTGCAGTCCTTGGCAATTTAGTAATGAAATCCATGGTAATGTTTTCCCATTTCCATTCCAGGATTTCAGGTTGTTGTAGTAGACCTGATGGTTTCTGATGTTCAGCTTTGACCTTAGAACACGTCAAACATTCTCCTACATATTTAGCAATATCGGCTTTCATACCTGGCCACCAAAAATGTTTCTTAAGATCCTTGTACATCTTCCCCGTTCCAGGATGTATTGAGTATCTGGTTTTATGAGCTTCTCTAAGTACCATTTCTCTCATATCTCCAAATTTTGGTACCCAAATTCTTTCAGCCCTATACCGGGTTCCGTCTTCCTGAATATTAAGATGCTTCTCCGATCCTTTGGGTATTTCATCCTTTAAATTTCCCTCTTTTAAAACTCCTTGTTGCGCCTCCTTTATTTGAGTAGTAAGGTTAATGTGAATCATTATATTCATAGATTTTACTCGAATGGGTTCTCTGTCCTTTCTGCTCAAGGCGTCAGCTACCACATTTGCCTTCCCCGGGTGGTAACGAATCTCAAAGTCGTAATCATTCAACAATTCAATCCACCTACGCTGCCTCATATTCAGTTGTTTCTGATTAAATATGTGTTGAAGACTTTTGTGGTCGGTATATATAATACTTTTGACCCCATATAAGTAGTACCTCTAAGTCTTTAATGCAAAAACAACCGCGCCTAATTCCAAATAATGCGTCGTATAATTTTGCTCGTGAATCTTCAATTGTCTAGACGCATAAGCAATCACCTTCATCTGTTGCATTAATACACAACCGAGACCTTGTTTTGATGCGTCACAATAAATCACAAAATCATCATTCCCTTCAGGCAATGACAATATAGGTGCCGTAGTTAGCTTTTTCTTCAATAATTGAAACGCCTTCTCTTGTTCATCCTTCCATTCAAATTTCTTCCCTTTATGCGTTAATGCAGTCAAGGGTTTTGCTATTTTGGAGAAATCTTGGATGAATCTTCTGTAGTAACCAGCCAATCCTAAAAATTGGCGTATATGCTTCGGAGTTTTTGGGGTTTCCCACTTTTCAACGGTTTCGATCTTTGCCGGGTCCACCTGGATACCTTCTTTGTTCACTATGTGACCGAGGAATTGAACTTCTTCCAACCAAAATGCACACTTTGAAAACTTAGCGTGCAGTTTTTCTTTCCTCAATACTTCTAGCACTTTTCTCAAATGTTCTTCGTGCTCTTGATCATTCTTTGAGTAAATAAGTATGTCATCGATGAAAACAATGACAAACTTGTCAAGATATAGCCCCTACACTCGGTTCATGAGGTCCATGAACACAGCTGGTGCGTTAGTCAACCCAAATGGCATAACCATAAACTCGTAATGACCATAACGCGTCCTAAAAGCAGTTTTCGGAATATCATCCTCCTTTACTCGCATTTGATGATATCCAGAACGTAAATCAATCTTTGAATAAACTGACGAGCCTTGTAGTTGATCAAACAAGTCGTCCATTCTCGGCAGTGGATAACGGTTTTTGATGGTAAGTTTGTTCAACTCTCTGTAGTCAATACACAACCTAAATGTACCATCCTTCTTCTTGACAAACAAAACAGGAGCTCCCCATGGTAATGTGCTTGGTCGAATGAAACCACGTTCTAATAGTTCTTGCAGTTGACTTTGCAGTTCTTTCATCTCGTCGGGTGCGAGTCTATAAGGAGCACGAGCTATTGGTGCAGCTCCTGGTACAAGATCTATTTGAAATTCAACTGATCGATGTGGAGGTAGTCCCGGTAATTCTTTCAGAAATACATCGGGAAATTCTTTTGCGACGGGAACATCATTGATGCTCTTTTCTTCAGTTTGTACTTTCTCGACGTGTGCTAGAACAGCATAGCAACCTTTTCTTATTAGTTTTTGTGCCTTCAAATTACTAATAAGATGTAGCTTCATGTTGCCCTTTTCTCCGTACACCATTAAGGCTTCTCCTTCTTCTCGTACAATGTGAATTGCATTTTTATAACATACGATCTCTGCTTTCACCTTCTTCAGCCAGTCCATGCCAACTATTACATCAAAACTCCCTAACTCTACTGGTATCAAATCAATCTTAAATATTTCGCTACCCAGTTTAATTTCTTGATTCTGGCATATATCATCTGCTGAAATTAATTTACCATTTGCTAATTCGAGTAAAAATTTACTATCCAACGGCGTCAATGGACAACTTAATTTAGCACAAAAATCTCTACTCATATAGCTTCTATCCGCACCCGAATCAAATAAAACGTAAGCAGATTTATTGTCAATAAGAAATGTACCCGTAACAAGCTCCGGGTCTTCCTGTGCCTCTGCCGCATTAATATTGAAAACTCTTCCACGGCCTTGTCCATTCGTGTCCTCCTGGTTCGGGCAATTTCTAATAATGTGGCCCGGTTTTCCACATTTATAACAAACTACATTGGCATAACTTGCTCCGACACTACTTGCTCCGCCATTACTCGTTCCGACACCATTTGTTCCTTTCATTCTGTTAACCCCTGGTCCGTAGACCTCACACTTCACCGCGCTATGACCATTTCTTTTACACTTGTTGAAAAATTTGGTGCAGAATGTGACGACCCGGGAATTTCCGACCAAATTTAAACTAGAATCTTATATGATTTCGACACGATAAGCAAAGTCTATTAAACTGAGTCACATAATGTTTGAACTATTTCCATGAATGCATTTGACTTTGATCATCTCCGACGATTCACGAACAGTTGCTTGTAAATAAATATGTATATATATATATATATATATATATATATATATATATATATATATATATATATATATATATATATATATATATATATATATATATGTATATAAATGTAAGTACATATATTAATTTGAAGTAATAACATATAACTTAGATGTTAGAATTAAATATATAAAATAAGATACAAAATAATTAAGTGAAATTAAAAAAAAAATTAGTTTATATATACATATAAATAAAAATATAGGTATTAATTCGAATTAATAAAATACAACTTAATCAATTAAATTAATTATGTAAAATATTTCACAAGATAAAAAGTTGCTATTAAAAATGAAGCTATATGTAGATATATATAAATATAAATTCTATCATTAAGTAATATATATAAAATGTATAAATAATTAATACATAATAAAAGTTATTATAATTATAAGATAGTACATATTACATAAGTGATGATACATATATATAATACAAGTATAAATAAAGTTATTATAATAATTTTTTTTTTTTATCATTCTCAATGTTAACAATGTTAATAATATTTCTTAAAGTATATAATTTATAGATACAAATTCATTACATATAAATTATTAAATTTAATAGTATTATTGTCTTTATTAATAAAATGAGTATTATTATAACTAGTACCATTACTTTTAATAACCTTGTTATAAATTTTATATTCATTAAGAATACTATTATTATGACTACTAGTATATCATTATAATTTTTTTATTAAGTGTATTAGTATTATAGTTATACTTAATAGTTAAAAAGATTAATATATAATTATAAATATAAAAAAATATAATGATACAGATATTATAAATACATATAATTACAAATATATATAGATATTACAAACTAATTATGTTACATAATCTGATGCATATGCGTATTTATATCAAAATCAAAATCATTGATTTATATATTTTTTTTTCTTTTCTTCTTCTTCTTATCTATATTTTTCTGTTACACTCGTGAAGTATAGGTCGACTATATTCAACCCTACCATAAGATTTTGTTCAATTATTTTCGTGGATTCAATCCTTCCTACTACCTTAATTAAATCTCATCTGCGAAATTAGTTAAAGAAAACAAATGTTTTTTTTTCTTTTTTCAGCAAAACCTCTGTTTCGTGTACCATTTATCAAATTCTTTGATTTGTTAACAATTTTAAAAATCTAGAAATGCAGGTATGTCGTAAATGCTTCATTAAAACTATCTGCAAGATTTCATAGTCCAAATCATCATATTGAATTCAAATTTTTGAGTCAAGGTTTATTTATAAAAAGTCAAACGAATCGTTCATTGAAAAATTCGAATTCGTGTTTGAGTTTCCAGGTAAATTATTGATTCTAATAGTCTCCATACATAGTTTACAAACTATTTTATGTTGTAATCATAATCTATTAAGTACTCTAATTCAAAAACTAATTTTTTTTTATTTATGAACCGTGAGCTGCTGTGCAGCGGTTTTATTTTTTTTTTTAATTTAATTTTCAGTTTCAAATAACTCAGGGACATATATAGATCGATTATATGGAATTGGAAAAATCTTAAACTTGTTTTGTAATTCGTTGATTAATTGTTTTGGAACCATGGTCGATTGGTGTGATCTTGATAGAGAAAATGGGAATTAACAGAAACGATTTATATAAATTTTAGGATAGTATAAATTCAGATAATCATGCACAGCCGAGTGGTTAGGGGTGCTTCTGGGGAACGGAAGGTCGCGGGTTCAATTCCTGTCGCGGACAATTCTTTTTAAGGAAGGCTTTTAAAGAGGGTATACCATTTTACATTTATATTTTCATTATTATTATTATTATTATTATGATTTTTGTTAGTATTATTGTTATTAGTATTATTAATATTATTGTGATTATTATTGTTATTATAATAATTATTATTATTATCTTTAATATTATTACTTGATTATTTTTATTATCATGTATTATTGTTGTTATTAGGTAATTATTATTATTATTAACAAGACTATTAGTACAATTAATATTATTGCCATTATTGTTACTACTAATATTATTAATATCATTAAAAAATATAGTTTCATCACTAAAATAAGTGTTAAATATCTAATAGTATTATGATTATTATTATTATTGTTATTTATCACTTACTATTATTTTTATGACTATGTAAGTATAATTATTATTAATATTATTATTAATAATATCATCATTAGTATTATAGATATTACTAGAAATATAAATCTTACCATTTTAAAATTAATATCATTATTATGAGTATGATTAATATCTATTATTATTATGGAAATAATACAATTTATATTCATAAACATTAGTATTACTATCATTTTAAAAGTATTAGAGTTATTATCATTAACATAAGTATTATTAATAGGATTATCAGTATTAGTATTATTAACATTAAAAATTATTATAATTATAACCAACTACAAATTTTATTCACTATTATCAATATTATATATTATCATGTATATAAAAATATACTTAAAAGTCATATTACATATAAGTATGAATTAATTATATTAACAACCTTTATATAAATATCCATATATAATAAATTAGGTATTTTAAAACTATATAAATAATAATCATTTTTAAATATATATACAAACCAAATAATAGTATATAAAGTTATAATACACGATGTTGTTCGATTAAAGTTATATGTATTAATGAATATACAAAATGATATAGGTTCGTGAATCCAAGGCCAACCCTGCATTGTTCAGTTGTTCAAAATAGTCATATGTATTTTTACTACAAAATACATTAGGTGAGTTTCATTTGCTCCCTTTTTACTCATTACATTTTTGGGCTGAGAATACATGCAAATGCTTTATTAACTGTTTTACAATATTTATATGCGTGAGTTTCATTTGCCCTTTTACTCTTTAAGTTTTTGGGCTGAGAATACATGAAAATGCTTTATTAACTGTTTTACAATATTTATATGCGTGAGTTTCATTTGCTCCCCTTTTAAATTCTTTTGCAATATATATTTTTGGGACTGAGAATACATGCGTTGCTTTTATAAATGCTTTACGAAATAGACACAAGTAATCGAAACTACATTCTATGGTTGGATTATCTAATCGAATATGCCCTTTTTATTAAGTCTGGTAATCTAAGAATTAGGGAACAGACACCCTAATTGACGCGAACTCTAAAGATAGATCTATCGGGCCCAACAAGCCCCATCCAAAGTACCGGATGCTTTAGTACTTCGAAATTTATATCATGTCCGAAGGAGGATCCCGTAATGATGGGGATATTCTTATATGCATATTGTGAATGTCAGTTACCAGGTGTTCAATCCATATGAATGATATTTTTGTCTCTATGCATGGGACGTATGATTATGAGAAATGGAAGTATGAAATCTTGTGGTCTATTAAAATTATGAAATGATTCTTTATGATAAACTAATGAATTCACCAACCTTTTGGTTGACACTTTAAAGCATGTTTATTCTCGGGTACAAAAGAAATCTTCCGCTGTGCATTTGCTCATATTAGAGATATTACTTGGAGTCATTCATGACATATTTCAAAAGATGTTGCATTTGAGTCGTTGAGTTCATCAAGATTATTATTAAGTCAATTATATTTGGATATATTAAGAAATGCTTTACATGCCTGTCAACTGTCGATGTAACGAAAGTTTGTCTTTTAAAAACGAATGCAATGGTTGTAAAATT
The DNA here is from genome assembly GCF_046630445.1 of Rutidosis leptorrhynchoides. NCBI lineage: Eukaryota > Viridiplantae > Streptophyta > Magnoliopsida > Asterales > Asteraceae > Rutidosis > Rutidosis leptorrhynchoides. The sequence continues at coordinate 235,430,332 of NC_092342.1, read as the reverse complement.
TATCATATAGAGGTCAATTACCTCGCGATGTAATCAACTGTTGTGAATCGTTTGTAATCGATATGTACTTCGTCCGGATAGATTAGGACGGGTCTTTACAGTTGGTATCAAAGCGGTGGTCTTAGCGAACCAGGTCTTGCATTAGCGTGCCTAACTGATAGTCGTTAGGATGCATTAGTGAGTCTGGACTTCGACCGTGTCTGCATGTCAAAAGTTTTGCTTATCATTTCGTGTCGGAAATCATCTACTTATCATCCTTAGGAAGTTATCTGCTTATCATTCTTAGTCTAGACACGTTTTACTGCATTGACTGCATGAATAGTGTATAGACAAAATTCATATCTTAGCGTATCTGCTACTTCATATCTTAGTGTATCTGTTACTGTAACTTTGCCTGACAGCTTCCGTAGATTCCTCCGTAACTTATGAGACTTTAGTATTACATATGCATATGTAAATTATGTATTGCAGGGTACTAAACTTCATCCTATAATCTATTTCTTATCGAAAAGTCGTTCATCTGATCGTACGAGATGAATCCCTCAACCAGTTCGAATTCCTCGGATTCCGACAGCTATTCCGATATGGAGTTTCACCTATCAGAGTCACCAGAATGAAACAACCAATCAGTCATCCCCAATTCATCTGATGGGTTCGTAGTCGACTTAATCAATGGAGACACGAAGAAGGCGATCCCCTCCACCACCGAATTCATCTCTTGACGAAGAACCTGAAGCGCTTACAGGCGAACCTGTTCGAGACATCATTTTATCTCTCATATCCAGAGCATCTCTTTATAATTATATACTATCTCACATTCTAGATTTTATTCATTCGCCCATTCTTACAGACAATCATCCCGGAGTAATAAGTCAACGAACTACGCGCCCGAGTTGTAGCCTTGGAAAATATGGTGCAAAATGTACCAGCTTCAGCAACAACATCAATACCATTACCACCAACAACCCAAGTTTCAATGTCACACGCCTCAACGTCTCATTCGGTACCTCGAATATAATCATCGTTCTATGAATCGTGCTACATAAACTATCTTCGTCCTTCATGGCAATTATGTAATCTTTAATGTTTTAGAGATTATGTACTCTAGTTTTAGCCAAAAATCTGATGAGTTCATTATCACATTGACTCATTAAATCCATGATTACGTCTGAAGAAAATATATATGTATATATGTTTTCATAAAGATTGTAATTAAAAATTCTTTTGTACAAACTGTTAATGGTGAAAATATTTTAACGGGTAGGTAATACCCGAGGAATATTTAGATTTCATATTGATAAGTTACATTGTACATTCTTCGAATCCGATTCAACAGTCATTTACTATCCTATTTACAACCACAGATATACGTATCCGTTCACCGCAAAATAACCATTTTCATTCAATTTCATATTTGGATTTTGACTTCTCAGAATTCAACAAGTGGCATAATGAAGAAAACATTTGACAAAATAAAATTTGTTAGAAACAAACAAATTAACTATGAGGAATTTTGTTAAGAATTCATGCTAACTGTTCCTAGCTAACTGATTACATTTTATTTATCGCAATTTAATTATCGTAATTTACATTCTCGCAATTTTATTTATCGTCATTTAATTTCTGTTATTTATTTTACGCACTTTAAATATCGGGACACGTATACAATGTTTTGACATATCATATCGACCCATCTATATATATATATATTTCGGAACAACCATAGGCACTCTATATGCAAATGTTAGAGTTAGCTATACAGGGTTGAGGTTGATTCCAAAATATATATACTTTGAGTTGTGATCGAGTCTGAGACGTATACGGGTCACGACACGTATTAATTAATTCGAATTTTATATATTAAACTATATATGAATTATTAGGCTGTCAACTGTGCACTATCAACTGATGACTACCAACATTGAATAATTAAAATGAACTAAAATATTGATTAAAACATATGAAACTAAACAATTCTTCAAGTCTGCCACTTGATTTCATCTTAAACCTCAATTGTATCTTCACGATTACAATCGGCGTTCAAACCTTTCGTGATTCTTGAAAACACCTCAATCGGGAGGATGAATCAACCGCACTTCATCTACGTAAGAAGAGATTGATGCATATAGTTATGCACTTGAAAACTCTCGGAACCTGAGTAAACGTTTAACACGTATCTGTGTTAATTCCTTAGTGTTATTATTACCCAAAATAACTTGATAATCTCTTTTCAAAGTAGCGAATTTTGTCACAGCTCCAGCAAGATAACTTCGACTTTTCATTCGAAACAACCTTATTATAATCTTGATATAACTGCGTGCTCTTTTATTGTTACCGGAGAACCTTTTATATTCCACCATATTACCATCAGCGTTTATTCATCTAAAAATGCCATTCACCTGAAACCACCTCGGATTGATAACCGACGATTCAAATATGGCTGCATTAAATGCAGAGGAAACAGTAAAATTGTAGATGGCCTAAATGGCCAAGAGTTTGAGGATAAAGAACGGAGTGATGGGAACGCTCGATAGAAAATTTGGTATTGAAAAAAACAGATTGAGAAAACCATGAAGGAGACTAAGGCCAAATACAAGGACCACACCATATATTCAAAGAAACCAGGTAATTCTAGATCCGTTGAAATCTTTAGAGAATATCTTGCTCCGAAGTCATGTTAAAATCTTGCGGAAACTCTTTCTCCATCAACCATCGAACTTAGAAATTCCAAAATATCATCATCAATATCTTTGATATTTCTGAGGATATTTTTATAAATATTCTCGTTCGAAATTATATACCTCTTCATGCTTCCTGTGTATCATTATATTGGAAACATTCAATAGAAGATTTAGTACCGAAAAGCAGATTATGCGAAACTATGAAGAAAGCCGTGGACGAATCACAAAGAATAAGTTTGACTTCAAAGAATCCAAATGATTCAATGTCTGCTAAAGTTTTTAGTGAATATCTTGCTCCTTACTCTAAACCCTTACAGACAATAGTTTCTATCATTCTCTGATCTTAGATATTTTGAGGTATTATCGTATCTTTCATTATAAATATCCTCGATATTTCTGAATATATTTTCATAACTAATCTTATCTGAAATCATTAATCTCTTCGTGCTATCAGTATTACATCATATAGAAACTGTTAGTTTCTACATTTTGTAAACTTTCGAGCTTAAAATATGAATGTTATTGAAGTAATGTTGGGAACTGATGCATGAGTTAGTATAATATAATGACACTTGATCAACGTGATTATATTACAGTAAGTCATGCTGAGTTTCTAATGAAACGTGATGATTCACAGATCATAACGTCATCATGTGCCATGTTACACGACTCGTTCATTCTACTTCACCTCCGAACATATCAAGAATATATATTCTTGATAGTTCTATTCTCAGTGATTCTAGTAATTTGACAAATCAAACTGTGCTATCACGTTAATTCCTGCTTAGAACATTATAATCATTCGAAACTCTATATCTACAAATTCTGGACTATTAATCGCTTGACTTGAAGTCGGGAAGAGAAAACAAAAGCATAGAGCTTTGAAATATAAGGGAGAATATAAAGCCCGATAACAACACATAAATTACAAACCGTGTATATCAATGTTTATCGCAACATAAAGACACGGGAGAATTAAAAACATTATAATCCCAAGGGCGAAGTAGAATAAGGCAGATTCCTCTGGTGGAAGTTGGAAAAGGAGAATGATTGTTGCGATAGTAAGAATAAGGACAAGGATCAGAACTGAATTAAGCATTTACAGAATCTTTTGGATGTATGAAACAAGAAGGAAAGTATAGGAATGGTGAGAATAATGGAACGGAAAAAGTTTAATTTATAATGGGAATATCAGACAGAGTAATCGAGGCAGATCACCGTATTTAATTATAGAAATCTTAATTTCCTTACTCGCCGAAGAAATCATATCTTATAGATTTCCAAGATTTTCTTTAAATCCCTTAAATTCCAGAAATCAACCATATCTACGTCAAAAGATTTGACGAAACACTATTTACTCAATTCATTTTTTTGTGATAACTTCACTCATACGCTTCGAGTAATCGAATCATGTTATCCATATTACAGTATGGTAATAAAATTCTACTTTATCAACTCATATTCTTCATGAAAACATTTTTATGGGTAGCCATGACGACCTTACTCAAATTTCGGGACGAAATTTATTTAACGGGTAGGTACTGTGACGACCCGGGAATTTTCGACCAAATTTAAACTAGAATCTTATATGATTTCGACACGATAAGCAAAGTCTATTAAACTGAGTCACATAATGTTGGAACTATTTCCATGAATGCATTTGACTTTGATCATCTCCGACGATTCACGAACAGTTGCTTGTAAATAAATATGTATATATATATATATATATATATATATATATATATATATATATATATATATATATATATATATATATATATATATATATATATATATATATATATATATATATATAAATGTAAGTACATATATTAATTTGAAGTAATAACATATAACTTAGACGTTAGAATTAAATATATAAAATAAGATACAAAATAATTAAGTGTACTTAAAAAAAATTAGTTTATATATACATATAAATAAAAATATAGGTATTAATTCGAATTAATAAAATACAACTTAATCAATTAAATTAATTATGTAAAATATTTCACAAGATAAAAAGTTGCTATTAAAAATGAAGCTATATGTAGATATATATAAATATAAATTCTATCATTAAGTAATATATATATAAAATGTATAAATAATTAATACATAATAAAAGTTATTATAATTATAAGATAGTACATATTACATAAGTGATGATACATATATATAATACAAGTATAAATAAAGTTATTATAATAATTTTTTTTTTTATCATTCTCAATGTTAACAATGTTAATAATATTTCTTAAAGTATATAATTTATAGATACAAATTCATTACATATAAATTATTAAATTTAATAGTATTATTGTTTTTATTAATAAAATGAGTATTATTATAACTAGTACCATTACTTTTAATAACCTTGTTATAAATTTTATATTCATTAAGAATACTATTATTATGACTACTAGTATATCATTATAATTTTTTTATTAAGTGTATTAGTATTATAGTTATACTTAATAGTTAAAAAGATTAATATATAATTATAAATATAAAAAAAATATAATGATACAGATATTATAAATACATATAATTACAAATATATATATAGATATTACAAACTAATTATGTTACATAATCTGATGCATATGCGTATTTATATCAAAATCAAAATCATTGATTTATATATTTTTTTTTCTTTTCTTCTTCTTCTTATCTATATTTTTCTGTTACACTCGTGAAGTATAGGTCGACTATATTCAACCCTACCATAAGATTTTGTTCAATTATTTTCGTGGATTCAATCCTTCCTACTACATTAATTAAATCTCATCTGCGAAATTAGTTAAAGAAAACAAATGTTTTTTTTTTCTTTTTTCAGCAAAACCTCTGTTTCGTGTACCATTTATCAAATTCTTTGATTTGTTAACAATTTTAAAAATCTAGAAATGCAGGTATGTCGTAAATGCTTCATTAAAACTATCTGCAAGATTTCATAGTCCAAATCATCATATTGAATTCAAATTTTTGAGTCAAGGTTTATTTATAAAAAGTCAAACGAATCGTTCATTGAAAAATTCGAATTCGTGTTTGAGTTTCCAGGTAAATTATTGATTCCAATAGTCTCCATACATAGTTTACAAACTATTTTATGTTGTAATCATAATCTATTATGTACTCTAATTCAAAAACTAATTTTTTTTTTTATTTATGAACCGTGAGCTGCTGTGCAGCGGTTTTATTTTTTTTTTTTAATTTAATTTTCAGTTTCAAATAACTCAGGGACATATATAGATCGATTATATGGAATTGGAAAAATCTTAAACTTGTTTTATAATTCGTTGATTAATTGTTTTGGAACCATGGTCGATTGGTGTGATCTTGATGGAGAAAAAGGGAATTAACAGAAACGATTTATATAAATTTTAGGATAGTATAAATTCAGATAATCATGCACAGCCGAGTGGTTAGGGGTGCTGCCGGGGAACGAAAGGTCGCGGGTTTAATTCCTGTCGCGGACAATTCTTTTTAAGGAAGGCTTTTAAAGAGGGTATACCATTTTACATTTATATTTTCATTATTATTATTATTATTATGATTTTTGTTAGTATTATTGTTATTAGTATTATTATTATTATTGTGATTATTATTGTGATTATAATAATTATTATTATTATCTTTAATATTATTACTAGATTATTTTTATTATCATGTATTATTGTTGTTATTAGGTAATTATTATTATTATTAACAAGACTATTAGTACAATTAATATTATTGCCATTATTGTTACTACTAATATTATTAATATCATTAAAAATATAGTTTCATCACTAAAATAAGTGTTAAATATCTAATAGTATTATGATTATTATTATTATTGTTATTTATCACTTACTATTATTTTTATGACTATGTAAGTATAATTATTATTAATATTATTATTAATAATATCATCATTAGTATTATAGATATTACTAGAAATATAAATCTTACCATTTTAAAATTAATATCATTATTATGAGTATGATTAATATCTATTATTATTATGGAAATAATACAATTTATATTCATAAACATTAGTATTACTATCATTTTAAAAGTATTAGAGTTATTATCATTAACATAAGTATTATTAATAGGATTATCAGTATTAGTATTATTAACATTAAAAATTATTATAATTATAACCAACTACAAATTTAATTCACTATTATCAATATTATATATTATCATGTATATAAAAATATACTTAAAAGTCATATTACATATAAGTATGAATTAATTATATTAACAACCTTTATATAAATATCCATATATAATAAATTAGGTATTTTAAAACTATATAAATAATAATCATTTTTAAATATATATATACAAACCAAATAATAGTATATAAAGTTATAATACATGATGTTGTTCGATTAAAGTTATATGTATTAATGAATATACAAAATGATATAGGTTCGTGAATCCAAGGCCAACCCTGCATTGTTCAGTTGTTCAAAATAGTCATATGTATTTTTACTACAAAATACATTAGGTGAGTTTCATTTGCTCCCTTTTTACTCATTACATTTTTGGGCTGAGAATACATGCAAATGCTTTATTAACTGTTTTACAATATTTATATGCGTGAGTTTCATTTGCCCTTTTACTCTTTAAGTTTTTGGGCTGAGAATACATGAAAATGCTTTATTAACTGTTTTACAATATTTATATGCGTGAGTTTCATTTGCTCCCCTTTTAAATGCTTTTGCAATATATATTTTTGGGACTGAGAATACATGCGTTGCTTTTATAAATGCTTTACGAAATAGACACAAGTAATCGAAACTACATTCTATGGTTGGATTATCTAATCGAATATGCCCTTTTTATTAAGTCTGGTAATCTAAGAATTAGGGAACAGACACCCTAATTGACGCGAACTCTAAAGATAGATCTATCGGGCCCAACAAGCCCCATCCAAAGTACCGGATGCTTTAGTACTTCGAAATTTATATCATGTCCGAAGGAGGATCCCGGAATGATGGGGATATTCTTATATGCATATTGTGAATGTCGGTTACCAGGTGTTCAATCCATATGAATGATATTTTTGTCTCTATGCATGGGACGTATGATTATGAGAAATGGAAGTATGAAATCTTGTGGTCTATTAAAATTATGAAATGATTTTTTATGATAAACTAATGAACTCACCAACCTTTTGGTTGACACTTTAAAGCATGTTTATTCTCAGGTACGAAAGAAATCTTCCGCTGTGCATTTGCTCATATTAGAGATATTACTTGGAGTCATTCATGACATATTTCAAAAGATGTTGCATTTGAGTCGTTGAGTTCATCAAGATTATTATTAAGTCAATTATATTTGGATATATTAAGAAATGCTTTACATGCCTGTCAACTGTCGATGTAACGAAAGTTTGTCTTTTAAAAACGAATGCAATGGTTGTAAAATTTATCATATAGAGGTCAATTACCTCGCGATGTAATCAACTGTTGTGAATCGTTTGTAATCGATATGGACTTCGTCTGGATGGATTAGGACGCGTCTTTACACAGAACCCCGAGTGATACTTTTCACACCTTTGGCATAGCTGCTTCTGATTGTTGTTGTTGTTGTTGTTGCGGTTATTATTGTTGTTGGGATGATTGTTGTAGTTGCTGTTGTTGTTGTTGTTGTTGTTGTTGTTGTTGTTGTTGTTGTTGGGCCGTTTGTTGTAGTTGCGATTGATGTTGCGATTGTTGGGATAATTGTTGCGATTATTATTGTAATTGTTGTTGTTGTTGTATTGGTGATTCTTATCACCGTTTTCCTCCCACTTTCTTTTGACTTGCTTCACATTGGCCTCTTCAGCCGTCTGTTCTTTAATTCTTTCCTCAATCTGGTTCACTAGTTTGTGAGCCATTCTACATGCCTGTTGTATAGAGGCGGGCTCGTGTGAACTTATATCTTCTTGGATTCTTTCCGGTAATCCTTTCACAAACGCGTCGATCTTCTGTTCCTCATCTTCGAATGCTCCCGGACACAATAGGCACAATTCTGTGAATCGTCTTTCGTACGTGGTAATATCAAATCCTTGGGTTCGTAACCCTCTAAGTTCTGTCTTGAGCTTATTGACCTCGGTTCTGGGACGGTACTTCTCGTTCATCAAGTGCTTGAATGCTGACCACGATAGTGCGTACGCATCATCTTGTCCCACTTGCTCTAGATAGGTATTCCACCATGTTAACGCAGAACCTGTGAAGGTATGCGTAGCGTACTTCACTTTGTCCTCTTCAGTACACTTACTTATGACAAACACCGATTCGACCTTCTCGGTCCACCGTTTCAATCCGATCGGTCCTTCGGTTCCATCAAATTCCAAAGGTTTGCAGGCAGTGAATTCTTTGTAGGTGCATCCTACACGATTTCCTGTACTGCTAGATCCAAGGTTATTGTTGGTATGTAGAGCAGCATGTACTGCGGCTATATTTGAAGCTAGAAAAGTACGGAATTCCTCTTCATTCATATTCACGGTGTGTCGAGTAGTCGGTGCCATTTTCTTCAAAATAGTCAAATGGAACAAGTTAATCATACAGAATATTAAGAGTAGTTAATAGTATTTCGTAGCATAATATGAACTCATTTATAAAAGCTTTTTCTTCATATTAGCGTTTTATAAGTTTAAATTCGGGTAGTACCTACCTGTTAAGTTCATACTTAGTAGCTAATATACAATTCAACTACTACAATTCTATATGAAAAACTGATTATAATAATATTTCGCGTTCAAACTTTTATACAATATTTTACAAACTTACAATACCGCTTATTTTACATAAAGTATGAAATATAGCACACAATAACTTTGATACAAGATAGTTGTGAAGATAATTCTAGCTAGTACACAAGTCGTTCAGCAAAGGAAATAAAGACACGTAATTCATACGTCCAGAAACAAGTCATGCATTCTGGTTTTACTAGGACTACTTCCCATCCTTGGTCTTGTGGAACATAACCGTTATGGCCGTTGATAAGACAGCGTGTTGTAACGTCATCAAAGGGACGAGGGTTACGTAATGACCAACAGTCTCGTAATAACCTAAAAACCTCATTTCTTACCCCAATTACCGACTCCGTCATTTGTGGGAACGTTTTGTTTAATAGTTGTAGCCCGATGTTCTTTTTCTCACTTTAGTGAGCAGCGAACATTACTAACCCGTAAGCATAGCATGCTTCTTTATGTTGCATGTTAGCCGCTTTTTCTAAATCATGAAGTCCTATATTCGGATACATTGAGTCAAAATAATTTCTTAACCCGTTGCGTAAAATAGCATTTGGGTTCCCCGCAATATATGCGTCAAAGTAAACACATCGTAACTTATGGGTTTCCCAATGTGATATCCCCCATCTTTCAAACGAAAGTCTCTTATAAACCAAGACATTCTTGGAACGTTCTTCGAATTTCTTACAAACTGATTTCGCCGTAAATAGTTGTGCCGAAGAATTCTGACCGACTCTAGACAAGATTTCATCAATCATGTCTCCGGGTAGGTCTCTTAAAATATTGGGTTGTCTATCCATTTTGTGTTTTTATACTGTAAAATAGACAAGAGTTAGATTCATAAAAAAAAAATACTTATTAATACAAGCAATTTTTACATATATCATAAAGCATAAGCACACTATATTACATATATTACACCACACGAATACAACTATCTTATTCCGACTCGCTCGTTTCTTCTTCTTCGGTTTTGGTTCGTTTTGCCAAGTTTCTAGGGATATATGATGTTCCCATAATACGAGCCATCGTTTTCCACATTGGTTTAGAAAAACCTGGTGATTTAGAGGTTCCCGGGTCATTGTTACAACTTAAGGACTTCGGGGTTTGACGATACATATAAAGTTTATCGGGGTTGGAATTAGATTTCTCTATTTTTGTGCCCTTTCCCTTATTATTTTCTTTTGCCTTTTTAAATTCAGTTGGGGTAATTTCTATAACATCATCGGAATTCTCGTCGGAATCCGATTCATCGGAGAATTAGTAATCCTCCCAATATTTTGCTTCCTTGGCGGAAACACCATTGACCATAATTAACCTTGGTCGGTTGGTTGAGGATTTTCTTTTACTTAACCGTTTTATTATTTCCCCCACCGGTTCCATTTCTTCTTCCGGTTCCTCCTCCTCCGGTTCCTCCTCTTCCGGTTCTGATTCTTCTTCCGGTTCTGATTCTTCTTCCGGTTCCTCTTCGGGAACTTGTGAATCAGTCCAATATATATTCGACTCTTCGTTATTATTAGGTGAGTCAATGGGACTTGTTCTAGAGGTAGACATCTATCACATAATATCAAACACGTTAAGAGATTAATATATCACATAATATTCACATGTTAAAAATATATAGTTTCCAACAAAAATGTTAAGCAATCATTTTTAAAGAAAACACGGTCGAAGTCCAGACTCACTAATGCATCCTAACAAACTCGATAAGACACACTAATGCAAATTTTCTGGTTCTCTAAGACCAACGCTCGGATACCAACTGAAATGTCCCGTTCTTATTGATTAAAAATGTTCCATATTAATTGATTTCGTTGCGAGGTTTTGACCTCTATATGAGACGTTTTTCAAAGACTGCATTCATTTTAAAACAAACCATAACCTTTATTTCATCAATAAAGGTTTAAAAAATTTTACGTAGATTATCAAATAATGATAATCTAAAATATCCTGTTTACACACGACCATTACATAATGGTTTACAATACAAATATGTTACAACGAAATTAGTTTCTTGAATGCAGTTTTTACACAATATCATACAAGCATGGACTCCAAATCTCGTCCTTATTTAAGTATGCGACAGCGGAAGCTCTTAATAATCACCTGAGAATAAGCATGCTTAAAACGTCAACAAAAATGTTGGTGAGTTATAGGTTTAACCTATATATTATCAAATCATAATAATAGACCACAAGATTTCATATTTCAATATACATCCCATACATAGAGATAAAAATTATTCATATGGTGAACACTTGGTAACCGACATTAACAAGATGCATATATAAGAATATCCCCATCATTCCGGGACACCCTTCGAATATAATATAAATTTCGAAGTACTAAAGCATCCGGTACTTTGGATGGGGTTTGTTAGGCCCAATAGATCTATCTTTAGGATTCGCGTCAATTAGGGTGTCTGTTCCCTAATTCTTAGATTACCAGACTTATTAAAAAGGGGCATATTCGATTTTGATAATTCAATCATAGAATGTAGTTTCACGTACTTGTGTCTATTTTGTAAATCATTTATAAAACCTGCTTGTATTCTCATCCCAAAAATATTAGATTTTAAAAGTGAGACTATAACTCACTTTCACAAATTTTTTTACTTCGTCGGGAAGTAAGACTTGGCCACTGGTCGATTCACGAACCTATAACAAATATGTACATATATATCAAAGTATGTTCAAAATATATTTACAACACTTTTAATACATTTTTGATGTTTTAAGTTTATTAAGTCAGCTGTCCTCGTTAGTAACCTACAACTAGTTGTCCACAGTTAGATGTACAGAAATAAATCAATAAATATTATCTTGAATCAATCCACGACTCAGTGTATACGTATCTCAGTATTGATCACAACTCAAACTATATATATTTTGTAATCAACCTGAACTCTGTATAGCTAACTCCAACATTCACATATAGAGTGTCTATGGTTGTTCCGAAATATATATAGATGTGTCAACATGATAGGTCGAAACATTGTATACGTGTCTATGGTATCTCAAGATTACATAATATACAATACAAGTTGTTTAAGTTATGGTTGGAATAGATTTGTTACCAATTTTCACGTAGCTAAAATGAGAAAAATTATCCAATCTTGTTTTACCCATAACTTCTTCATTTTAAATCCGTTTTGAGTGAATCAAATTGCTATGGTTTCATATTGAACTCTATCTTGTGAATCTAAATAGAAAAATTATAGGTTTATAGTCGGAAATATAAGTTACAAGTCGTTTTTGTAAAGGTAGTCATTTCAGTCGAAAGAACGACGTCTAGATGACCATTTTAGAAAACATACTTCCACTTTGAGTTTAACCATGATTTTTGGATATAGTTTCATGTTTATAATAAAAATAATTTTCCCAGAAGAACAACTTTTAAATCAAAGTTTATCATAGTTTTTAATTAACTAACCCAAAACAGCCCGCGGTGTTACTACGACGGCGTAAATCCGGTTTTACGGTGTTTTTCGTGTTTCCAGGTTTTAAATCATTAAGTTAGCATATCATATAGATATATAACATGTGTTTAGTTGATTTTAAAAGTCAAGTTAGAAGGATTAACTTTTGTTTGCGAACAAGTTTAGAATTAACTAAACTATGTTCTAGTGATTACAAGTTTAAACCTTCGAATAAGATAGCTTTATATGTATGAATCGAATGATGTTATGAACATCATTACTACCTCAAGTTTTCTGGATAAAGCTACTGGAAATGAGAAAAATGGATCTAGCTTCAATGGATCCTTGGATGGCTTGAAAGTTCTTGAAGCAGAATCATGACACGAAAACAAGTTCAAGTAAGATCATCACTTGAAATAAGATTGTTATAGTTATAGAAATTGAACCAAAGTTTGAATATGATTATTACCTTGTATTAGAATGATAACCTACTGTAATAAACAAAGATTTCTTGAAGTTGGATGATTACCTTACAAGATTGGAAGTGAGCTGGCAAACTTGAAAGTATTCTTGATTTTATGAAACTAGAACTTGTAGAATTTATAAAGAACACTTAGAACTTGAAGATAGAACTTGAAGATAGAACTTGAGAGAGATCAATTATATGAAGAAAATTGAAGAATGAAAGTATTTTTAGGTGTTTTTGGTCGTTGGTGTATGGATTAGATATAAAGGATATGTAATTTTGTTTTCATGTAAATAAGTCATGAATGATTACTCATATTTTTGTAATTTTATGAGATATTTCATGCTAGTTGCCAAATGATGGTTCTCACATGTGTTAGGTGACTCACATGGGCTGCTAAGAGCTTATCATTGGAGTGTATATACCAATAGTACAAACATCTAAAAGCTGTGTATTGTACGAGTACGAATACAGGTGCATACGAGTAGAATTGTTGATGAAACTGAACGAGGATGTAATTGTAAGCATTTTTGTTAAGTAGAAGTATTTTGATAAGTGTCTTGAAGTCTTTAAAAAGTGTATGAATACATATTAAAACACTACATGTATATACATTTTAACTGAGTCGTTAAGTCATCGTTAGTCGTTACATGTAAATGTTGTTTTGAAACCTTTAGGTTAACGATCTTGTTGAATGTTGTTAACCCATTGTTTATTATAACAAATGAGATGTTAAATTGTTATATTATCATGATATTATGATAAATAATATATCTTAGTATGATATATATACAGTTAAATGTCGTTACAACAATAATCGTTACATATATGTCTCGTTTCGAAATCATTAAGTTAGTAGTCTTATTTTTACATATGTATTTCATTGTTAATACACTTAATAATATATTTACTTATCATTTAACATAATTAACCAAGTGTATAAATATCTTAATATGATTCATATGTACCTAGTAAGACGTTGTTATAACGATAATCGTTATATATATCGTTTTCGAGTTTCTTAAATTAATAGTCTCATTTTTATGTATATAACTCATTGTTAAAATACCTAATGAGATACATACTTATAATAAAATCATGTTAACTATATATATAACCATATATATGTCATCGTATAGTTTTTACAAGTTTTAACGTTCGTGAATCACCGGTCAACTTGGGTGGTCAATTGTCGATATGAAACCTATTTCAATTAATCAAGTCTTAACAAGTTTGATTGCTTAACATGTTGGAAACACTTAATCATGTAAATAACAATTTCATTTAATATATATATAAACATGGAAAAGTTCGGGTCACTACAAGATGGGTGATTACCGACAAGTGCTACTTGATGAAGCACATAAGTCAAAGTATTCCATTCATTCAGGCGCGACGAAAATGTATCTTGATTTAAGGAAAGATTATTGGTGCCCGGGCATGAAACGTGATGTTGTGAATTATGTTGAGCAATGCGTCACGTGTTTGCAAGTTAAGGCCGAGCACCAAAAGCCGTATGGTAAGTTACAACCGTTGGAAATCCCGAAATGGAAATGGGAGCACATTACCATGGATTTCATCACAAAGTTACCTAAAACGGCGAGAACCCAGTTTGAATCGATTTGGGTTATAGTTGATCAACTGACGAAGAGTGCTTTGTTTCTTCCCATTAAGGAAGCGATATCGTCGGAAACCTTGGCTAAGTTGTTTATCAAGGAAGTCATCTCTCGACACGGTGTTCCTATATCTATTATTTTGGATCGAGATACTCGCTTTACGTCTCGATTTTAGGAAAAGTTTCATGAAGATATGGGTACGCAATTGAAGTTGAGCATGGCGTATCATCCTCAAACAGACGGTCAAATCGAACGTACGAATCAAACATTGGAGGATATGTTACGGGCATGTATTATCGATTTTGGTGGTAGTTGGGACGAGCACTTACCTTTGGTGGAATTCTCGTACAATAATAGTTATCATACTAGTATTGGGATGCCACCTTATGAGATGCTTTATGAGCGTAGGTGTCGAACCCCGATTTGTTGGGGTGAAGTGGGACAAAAGGAAATCGGGAGTACCGATTTGGTTTTAGAGACGAATTGTAAGATTGATATGATTCGAGAGCATTTGAAGAAGGCTCAAGATAGGCAAAAGTCGTATGCCGACAAACGTAGACGAACGATCGAATTTCAAGAAGGTGATATGGTGATGCTTAAGGTTTCGCCATGGAAGGGTATTATTCGGTTTCGAAAATGAGGAAAGTTAGCTCCTCGGTTTATTGGGCCGTTTAAGGTTTTAGCTCGTGTTGGTGAGGTCGCGTATCATTTGGAATTACCCGAAGAACTTGCGGGGATTCATAATACGTTTCACGTTTCTCATCTCCGAAAGTGTCTTGCGGATGATTCTTCATGGACGCCTTTAGACGAAATTGAGCTAAACAACAAGTTAGAATACGTTGAAGAGCCGATTGCTATACTTGATGAGAAGGTCAAAAGGTTGAGACATAAAGAGGTTAGGACTTTTAAAGTTCAATGGCGTCGGAGTAAGGGTTCCGAGTTTACTTGCGAGCCCGAAGAGCTTGTGTTGGTTTATCTTCCTTCTTATCATGCGACGTGGATCGCGAGGACGCGCTCCGATTTAAGTGGGGGAGAGTTGTAACACCCCGTTTTCTCGTGCGCGTTTAAAGGTACGTACTTAATCAATAGTACGCTTATAACTTGTTCGTTATGTGATTAAATGAGCTATGGGGCTAGCTGTCGTATAAGTGTATATGTATATATATATATATATATATATATATATATATATATATATATATATATATATATATATATATATATATATATATATATATATATATATATATATATATGTTTGAATGCGTGCGTGAACGTGTTTATGAATGTGTCGCGTTGGCGTCGAGTCGTGTGAGACCTAAGGTTGAGGTTTAGACGTGCATAGGAAGGGTGAAAGATGTTGTGCTTGTTATTTGAACCTTTGATTTATGCTAAATTGTCGAAGTGATCAGGAATAGGCCAATGCCGCGCCGCGAGGAAAGGGGCTGCGACGCGACAATCAAAGCAAATCCAGATCAGAACATGAGTTAAGAAGGGTCGTTTTTCCTTCTTTATGTCGCGCCGCGAGAAAGGAGCCGCGCCGCGGCACCTCTACAGTTCTGACTCCGATTTCTGCTCAAATTAAAAAAGGTTTTAGGGGCAATTTGGTCTTTTTGCGTGTAGATCTGATGGGAGCTTTTAATATCAGCCACTTATCCTATATTTCTCATTTCTTTTCCTTTTCTTTCATAATTTCCTCTCAAAACTTAAAATCCACTTAGATTAAACTTGAGATTTGAAGAAGAAGTTTTGTGAATCAATCCTAGGAGCAAAAATTAAAGTTGTTCTCCTTGCTATTAGCTACAAGAGGATAGTTTTGGTAAGTCTCAACTTTAAGTTTTGAGTTTTATTTAGTTTAAGCTAGGTTTTGGTTCATATGGAACTTGTGTGACCCATTTGAGGGTTAAATGGGTGGATTTTGGGTTAGATTGTTGAAAGGAAACCCTAATTACCATAATCTAGGGTTTGGTCTAATGAAATGAGGTTTGTAAGTGTTAATGGTGTTGTAAGCATTAAAACACTTGTTTAAAGTTGAATGATGTTAATTGGGTCATGTTTGACTAAGCTTGCAAGTGTAAGTGTTAAAATGGGTCATATGAGTCAAAGTTGACCTAATTGGGTAAAATGGGTATGAAATACACCAAGTTTGTGTTAGTTGATGTTAATAGACCCTAATCACTAGCTTTTAGTGATTTATGACAAGGAATGGTCATTAATGGGCGGTTTTGGTGTAGTTGAGTCATTTAATGCAATCGGGTCATAAAATGCTCAAGGGTTAGAAGTTGGCATTTAATTCAACTAGATTGTATGTTAATAAATGCATAATGTAATAGGTACGTTACATTGAAGGGTTGCAAGCTCGGTTAGCTTTCACAAGAGACTTGAGGTGAGTGGAATAATTATATATGCATGTATATGATTTATTTACTTGTGGGGTATGGGTTAAAGTTTGATGTTGACGATACCATACCCTAGAGTATATTATGTTGTGGATGAGGGTTTAAAGTTCGTTGTTGACGATACCTCATACGTATGGACTTAAAGTTCGATGTTGACGATGCCATACGATTATTATAGTGACGTTGATGAGGGTTTAAAGTTCGTTGTTGACGATACCTCATATGTGGGTTTAAAGTTCGGTGTTGACGATACCACATTAATATAGGCGAATGGGATTTAAGTTCGATGTTGACGATACCATTCGTTGGGCTAGCCTTGAGATCTTGAGTACTATGGATGTTGTGAACATCATCGTTATACTTGTGTTGTAGCATATTGTATTGTTGTGTTATATGCTATTGTTATACTAGCCTTGTTATCGTGGTACTTAGCATTATACATGTGAAAGGTATGCTAATTATGTAACTAGTATGTATGCGGATTTGGTAAGTGTTTGCATGTAAGTAAGTTATATATGTGTATGTATAATTGTTGCACTCACTAAGCCTTGCTTACCCTCTCGTTGTTTACCATTTTACAGGTTCCGGCTTGGACAAGGGTAAGGGCATACGGTTGGATTAGTTGTCTCCCGCTTATTTTGACAGGGGGTGCTTTTGGGTTAGCTTTTGAAGTTGGCCTAACGTTTTGGGTAGTTTAGCCCCAAACCATGCTCGAGTGTCGTTTGGATTATAAACTATCATTTGTAGTGGGTCAAACTTGTATTAAACTTAATTAATAGCCTTCGTGCCTTTTGTAAACATTTAAATTGTTGTACGTTTAAATGGAACTTGTGGAATGGCTTACATATTTAATTGGCGCGTAAATGTGTATTATCTTAAAAAAAAAATTATCATATGGAATACGGGTTGGGTTATTTCATGATTGCGATGTTTACTAATTCAGAATACATAACTTCTTCGAAAGCTGCACTAGAATCTATTTGGTTCGGAAAATTTATTCTGGGCTTGACGTTTTCCCAAGTACTGAATATCCCACTAGTGTTATTGAAATAACAAATGAACCAGCAGTTCTGTGAGGTGCCAAACACATTCTTTGCGATGTGCGTATTCTAAAAGTTCATTTAATAAAGATAATTTAGCTGAATCATTCAAAAAGCCAATGTCGCGTACCTAACGTGTTGATCATCTTAGGAACATTGACTTTAGTTCAGCCAATAATCTTATATAATTTTGGTATTTGGATAATGGAACATAAAAGCAGTTTTATTTGTAATGAACTGATATAATGTGTTATATTGTTATCATCTATAAAACTGTGTTCTATATTTGCATGTTTGAATCCGTGGATAATTATTTATTCTAAAGTTTCCATTGTCGATAGATGATACGGGAGTAACATCAAACTAAGACAAGTGTGAGCGTTTGATATGATCATGGGGATATCTAAAGTGTTGTTATCAAACTCACATGTGTTCATTGTGATGCACATTGGAATGACCCAACCTTCGAGTTTTCACTTCATGGATCAGCGTCAATAGTAAAACTCGCAAGTGGTTATGTCATAATGTCCTTAGACTTGAGATGCATGCAGGTTTCGATGTGTTGAGCATTATACTTTATGGTTAAACATTGTCCTGTAAAAGGCTGTTATAAAGGCCATAATTGGGTGTAGTGTGAAGCTCGTGACAGAAACGTGTAGGCAAGATAGGATTTGTTCCTCCCAATTGTTTGGAGTTAGATACTTTTGAGCTCCTCGAAGAATGAACGGATATTTGTATGGCCATACCCAAATGTAATTGAGATGATACTTAATCAATTTGGTGATCTAGTTCAGTTCTGAGAATCGAGAAACAAAATGTTAAACAAATGAGAATGATTGATGATCCATGTCTCAAGTTTAACTCAAGTATCTAAAACAAAGGGACAAATGACATTGACACTTACTATGAGTAGTTTTTGAGAAACTACCCTCATGTGAATTTGGGGACAATGACATGTTGCTAGACGTTAACCATTGTTTGTATAGTTACACGGTGTTATGCCGTGCGCAAGTGAGAGTCTGTAGGATAATGCGCAAGGTACAATACAAGACTATATGGCTGAATTCATGTGAGCCTTCGGGGTCACACACATATACACCTAGACATCATGTAATAATATATATATATATATATATATATATATATATATATATATATATATATATATATATATATATATATATATATATATATATATATATAGGGTGAGGATCCACATAGAACTAAGGGTAGGAGAGAACTCAGAGAACTCACAGATTGAACTCTATCTATGTGCAGATTGAGGTCAATCTATGTGCAGATTGACTCAATCTATGTGCAAATTGAGGTCAATCTATGTGCAGATTGACTCAATCTATGTGCAGATTGAGCTCAATATGTGAGTTCTATTGGTTCTCTACCACCCTTAGTTCTCTCTAGATCCTTTCACTATATATATATATATATATATATATATATATATATATATATATATATATATATATATATATATATATATATATATATATATATGATCAAGTATTGAGAAAGGAGTTAAACTTAATTAATTATTGGACTCTTGAATTATTAGACTAATTACGTCCAATAAATAATTAACCAAGCCCAATGTAATAAAGCCTTAAAGCTAATAGGGTTTTATTAGTTATAATATAAATAAGACTTTATTATAGCCTTATAGGTTGGAAAAGTTACATGGATGAGTCGTAAAAAAAAATCAATTCTGGTATTTGGTTCCGTTTCATTAGTTCAAAGGCAAAAACAAAATTAACTTATTTTAATTTTCTCAACATAGTTGCAAGTCTTCTGTGATGAGGAAAATAAAAGTCACAAACAAAAATTGGTTCCATTGTATGTTGGATGTCGACGTCAGTAAACAAAAGAACCAAGCTTCTTTTGCTTATTATTAACCATCACATAATATGTGATTTATTTATATTCTCTGTAGTCGACACCTTCAATGAGAATCAACACAATTGTTGTGCTTGATTTCACTGGAATAATATTAATAATATTAATGGTGATTATTATTGTGACCAAGTTTAATTGTGATTTCGTTTTGGTTAATTAAATAATCAAATAGTTTGATTATTTATTAATTCAATACTTGTGTCGGGACTAGCACATCCGTGTGACGTTGTTCGAAGTGTAGTGTGGATCAACCTTAGAGACGGTCATACTTTTGACCGTAGGTTTCTCTCAATCATACTGTGGCATTCATTGAAAGGTTCTTCTCAATCAGATTCGTGGTCTTCAAAGAGAGGTAAAACTTAATCAATCTTTGTGTTATTTATTATTAACCGTATAATATATATGGATCCGGCTTTGGTGATTGTTTATTTAACTGCTTCCGCTATATATTATTTGATCTTTTATTATATACTTGTAACATGTTAATAACTGAATAGATTGAAAATTATTTTTCTGAAAACCTTAAATCACCAACAAATTTTGACCCAAAACCTTCAAATTTTGCCCACAAACCTTCAAATTTTGTCCAAAAACTTAAATATTTTGCCTAAAAACCTTCAATTTTTGCCGCAAAAACTCCGTATTTTGTCCAAAAAAGTTTTTACGATTTTTAAAAAAATTTCGCCCATGTTGAAGGAAAATCCTGCTTCTAACACCAACGCCATGGCCAATTAGAACCATCAAATCTGTCACTAAACAAACAATTAGGCAAGACGAAATAAACGATTAAAAACCGGATGCAAGGGTAAGTCACTTGGTTCGATGAGACCCCAACACCAAATAAACTAGACATGTTCAAATAAAATTTGAGGCATGATTCTAGGTGAAACCGATTGAGAATCGTGATTTTCTATTACTGAAAGTAAAAGGAAATAAAATACACTTTCAGAAATCAGAAATAAGCCCAAAATATCTTGAAAATTAAGTCAAACCATCAGATTTTCTATTAATGAGCCCAAAATTAAGATGGCCCATCTAACTTCTAACCCTGTTCGTTTATCGTCTTTTATGTATATGTATTGCTGCATGCTTTGAATCTCAAAACCAGAAATACCCTAAACGCTTCTTTCCGCTCTCTCAATCTCAATCGGTCAGTCAGACGCAAAAAAAATCAATGGCAGATCGCATACCTTCCGTTATTCAAATCGAAATCTTATGCAGGCTTCCTGTTAAATCATTAATTCGATTTAGGTTAGTCTCAAAAGAATGGAAATCTTTGACTCAAAGCCATGACTTCAATTCTGATTACATTGTTCGCCAAGCTAAACGACCACGTCTTCTAATAACTAACGTTGTTGATGATCAAGGCGACGATGATGTAAGCGACGATGATGTAAGCGATGATGATGTAAGCAATGATGATGTTTGTAATGATGATGTTTGTTGTTGGGTAGTTGATGATGATGATTCTTTCCCCCAACACAAGATTTGCCTGACTTACCCTCCGTTCGTAAATCTACTTACTAATTTAGATAAAGATTTAGAGTTTGTTGGTAGCTCTCATGGCTTGCTATGTTTTTCCTGTCTTCATATAGGCGAAGATGATACTTTTGATCGGTACGTTATTTGGAATCCTTCAATAAAAAAATCACTAGCAATTGACATGCTTTATTACCCGTCTGTGTTTGTTTCCGTTGGTTTTGGAGTTTGTCCTAACTCACTTGACCCTAAACTTGTTAAAATAGTTGAGCTTGCTATTCCAAATAAAAATGGACGACGAGGAGCTTCACGTCAAGTTTGGCGAGTTGAAGTTTTTACAATAAACTCAGGGATGTGGAGAAGTCCATTAATCAAACTTCCTAGTAAATTTTTCAAATTTAATTTGTATAAGAAAACTCCATTGGTTATAAATAGGTTTATTTATTGGTCTGCCACGGATAGGAATGACCGTAATTTTTGTATTATATCGTTTGATTTGGCAAGTGAAGAATTCACAAAAATAAAGCTTCCGCTTTAAGATGAGTTAACCGATTGTCATTTTGATATATTTAAGCTAAGAGAGTCTGTTTGTGTTGGTGTGGTTCGAGAAAAAATAGATGACCCGCGTATGGATCATGGAAGGGGTGGTCGAGGAACAATGAGCTTTCAAGAAGTTTGTACGGTCTGGTTGATGGACCATGTTTCAAAATCTTTTACCAAACTCTTCACTATCAACTTACCATTGACATCTACTTATTGGGATAGTAACCAACTTATATTACTTGGATTAAGAGATAATAACCAACTTATATTAAGAAATCACAATGGAGAGCTTGTAGCATTTGAACGCTACTCCAAATACTACAACAATTTTGGTATTTATGTCAATAAATTAGCCTCTTTGACCACCTACACAGAATCACTACTTCTGCTTGATCAATCAGGTACACTAAATGACGATGAAGGTGATGCACACACTCGCTGAGTTATGGAGCATGCAACAAGACATATAAGAATTGAAGATGAAAGTGCACTTAATATTCATACAAGTATATTATTTTTGCACCTTTTTCCTTGCAGCTTTTTTTTGCACTTTTTTCCTTTATTCCGATTTTTCACAAATTTGGTCCTTAACCTAGTTTAATCACGTACAGCCTCTACAAATATAACCTTAAGTTTCGCTTCCACAGTTCTTTGTATTTGTACTTTGCATTATATGTGTAGTTAATCTTGCAGTTGTAATTTTTTTTATCCTACTCTTTTACAAATTTGGTCCTTCAAAACCAAACACAATGAGATAAACAAGTACTTGACATTGTGATCCAAAGTACGATTACCAAACAATCACGTGTAAAATGTTCAGTTTCAACATATATGTGTACTCGTTGTTCTCACTAAGCATTGTTTACCCGTTGTTGTTTACCATTTTATAGGCTCCGAATTGGACAAAAGATATGGTACGATAGATGACTAGTCATTTGTTGCAATGATATGCTTTTGATTGATGCTTTGGTAGACGCTTTTGGATAGATTCTTTTGTGGTGTAGTTTTATCCAAAGGATCATGCTCGTATTACTAGCGTCGATATTGTCCAAACCGTTTAATGGGTCGGAATTACCACTTCTAGATTATAGCGGGTCTTATAAAACTTAATGTTATATGTGATATTTTAACTTGTTAAAACGTTGGTATGAATGTATTTGATGTCCTAAGAACATGTTATGTTTCAAATGTGGTTGTTAAAATTTGAAACGGGTCAAGTGTTAATTTGGTCACCTAAATGTGCACTCCGCGCAAAGAGCCAATAGAAAGGATGTTGTTTTTCGGTTGTCGGTCAGTGGTTGTTTCACCTTAATACCTTAATGATGATATATCTCATAGTTGGCTTTACATTCCTTACAACAATAGAATTATGGGTCTTTACTTAACTTTTGTACTTTTTTCCTTTTATTACGATTCACAAATTTGGTCCTTAATTATAGCTTCGAATCTTCAGCTCTGAAAGTCCTCCAACTTGAAGCAACCAGTTTAATTCACAACCTCTACAAATGTAACATTAAGTTTTGCTTCTGCAGATCTTTGTACTTTGCATTATGTAATCTTGCATTTGCACTTCTCTTTTCATCCTACTCTTTCATAAATTTGGTCCTTCAAAACCAAACACAATGAGATAAATAAGTACTTGACACCGTGATCCAAAGTAGGATTACCAAACAATCACGTGCATAATGTTTCAGTTTCAATACCTCAGATCTTAAAAGGAAAGGAAAGGATAAGTGGAGGAAAAATGATGAAACTTACCCTCAGGTGCCTTTCAGCAATTAACGAGATTTTATTAACGGTTGTTAGTGAGAGAGAACAACTGCGTAATAAACAACTTAATTTTTTTCCGACCTGTACTCTCTTATTGTATATAACAAATCAAGCTGTATAAGTTTGAAAACCGATCAGCAAAATATATTCGGCGCGGCAAGATTGATGGCATTGTGGTAAAACCGCCTTGTTAATTCTTATTTTTCTTTCTGTTTTTGCGATATCATTGTTTGGTGTTGTTTGTATAGCGTTTAGATACTTGTGATTGGTTAGGTGTGTTGGTCCTTCGTTATCTTATTTGGGTTGTTGTCAGGGGCGTACCTGTAGGATTAATGTGCAAGGAACAACATATAACTATATGGTCAACTTCATTTGAGCCTTCGGGGTCACACACATATACACCGAGACGTCAAATAAAATTTATATATATGATGTATATATATTACTCAAGTAACAAAATAGTAAATCGAAATTAATTCATTTACTATTTATATGAATAGTAAATGAATTGAAATTAATTAATTTACTATTCACATGAAAGCGACACGAAAGAAATTATTAATTATAAGTTACATAACATACCCCTGAAGTATTTGAGAAATACGACTTTTTAAAACCAAATCAATCGAAATATTAGATTTTGGGAATCAAAATATAGATAGAAACAAAATAACTTTGTACGCGTTTTGTTTCTCGGACTTCACAATTCAATGTTTACTTTTACACATATATTATAAATATAAGCATTGATTGGTTTTTGGGAGAGTGAGAGTCACCAGAAAACTTAAGAGAGAAAGTAAGAAAAGTATTATTTTGGGTTCATAATATTAATCAAAGGTTGATTAATTATTACTTGGGTTTGGACTAGCATCCATTGACGTTATTTGAAGTGTAGTGTGGACTATCCAAAGAGACGGTCATATTTTTGATCGTAGGTTTCTCTCCTTCAATTAGTTTCTTCAAGAAAGGTGTATCGTTTACTCACTTTGTGAATTACATATTTTGACAATTATTAGTGGTGTAACTGGATCTTTGGGATCGTTAATCATGTGCATGTTTTATTAAATCTAAATATATGAATATTTAATCTTGTAAATATTTTATGTAATATTAAAAGATTATTATTTTAACTATCCGCTGTGTTAATCTGATTTAAAAGTACACACGATTTTCCAACAGTGGTATCAGAGCCGCTTTAACACCATCTTAATTGTCGCGTGATTTTCTTTAGATTTAGCTTTGTGGTGAATTGGTAAAAGTCGAAACCTTTTTGGTTTTTAAAGTCAACGCGGTTGATTTGGACTTAACCTCATGACGCACAAATATGATTGAAAGAATATCACTATTTTAAATTGTAGATTTAATTATTATGGCTTGAATATTTATTATAATTGTTGATTGTTATATTCCATGGTTATACACATGCATTATAACCATGGACAAGCCATATATAGGTTTTAATAATGTAGTTATTAAAATTGTAATTGCATACATAGCCCATAATGCTCCGACCTATGTATGATTGTTGTGATTGTTGATTACGGCAATATTATGTCATGTTGATTATTTATTTTATGAGAAAGGCCATTTTGAAGCCAAAGTTGTATTATATTTATTTTTCAATTTCATAGTATTTATTTATGTTTATTCTAAATTGTAAAAGTATTAGATTAGTTGTATTTTTCAATTTAAAATAAATGTAATAAGATGAAGATTGAAGATAAAGATGCAACGTGAATTTTGACTTAGAAGATGGCGAACAGGTCAAGTTAACAACGATGACGTTTGTCAAGTTTTCACTTGATTCTTGAATTAAGTGGGAGCTACGATATTACCCTTAGTTTGACCTCTTGATCTCATGTCGGCTCATGGGATCAAACATAGGATTTTTGAGCTAGGCTATGTGTGTGTGATGCATGATATAGTTGTGTTTTAATTTTGCATTTACATATAATTGTTGATTAGAATATATATGCTAAATGTTTTTGATGAAAACATTAAATAAAACCGGTAACGAGTTTCAAATATTAAAATTAATGATTTTAAAAGGTTAAACTCTAACGAGTTTAAAGTTAAATAATTTTGAGACTCAAGTTATATATGTTTTTTGATGGAAACATTAAATAAAACTCTAAACGAGTTTCAAAGATTAAAATTGATGATTTTAAAATAAGTTAAACTCTAACGAGTTTAATGTTAAATGATTTTGAAAGTCAAATAATATATATGGACGACATCTTTTAAAATTGTTTTAAAACGATACACGTTTGTGTATTTGTTATTTTTATATCCTATAAATTAAATAACAAATTAGATCACAAACATAATCGACATATACAATTGGTTAAAATGTTTTTTTAACTAATAGTGTATCGAATCTTGTGTGCATGCATTATTCGTTGACACAAACTTTTTCTAAAATACCCGTCAAATTTAAGTCATGCCATCCAATGAGCTTGCAAACACTCCTCGTTATTTTTCTGATCTAGTGAGACTAGGCTGAATTATAGCCACGAGGTGGATTTTTCGATCTAGTGAGACTAGCGTGAATTTTCACTGTTTCCAAATTGGACGACTTAATCGTATTCACGGTGAGACTTGAGTTCGAGGAAATGATGGGACAAACATGCCATAAGATAATAGTGGTTTGTTGGACTACATATATCTCTAGGTCCCATAAAGATCTAAGAGTTGTACTTGTAATGCAATTGGTACCCGCTACCTACCAATAGACTCCATAACTGCTAGCTGATCAACAGATGTGGCTATGGAACCTCTATGTGGATCTTAGGCTTTCGTAAATTAATTGTTTTTTAAAAATATTATAAAAACTTGGGTATTTAATTTATTAAAGCTCAATATCGAAAATACTAAATTGAATCTTATATCTGTTGTGGATGTCAAATAATCAAAACGTTAACCAAAACACACTTCCTTCTTTGTTGGAGAAGGATAAACTCAATGTTCAAACTTCCTAGACTGGCACTGCAACCTGAGAATTGTTCTCAAGCATAATTGGAAGTTGAATAAAGTTTAGAACCCATATCCTTTCTTCCTGTTGTGGCAGTTGTTGTTGCTCAGCAAAATGATAATCGAATGTTGTTCGATGATCAGGAAGAAATAGGATTGAAGGATGAAAAAGAATAAGCCGAATACTTTGTGGAAGGAAAATGACAAATCATTTGCTAGGAAAAGTATTCCACCTTCCAAGAAGGAAAGCCCAACAAAAGACGCCGAATGTTTCCATTGTGGAAAGGTTGGCAATTGGAGAAGCAAGTTGTCATATCTTCCAATCTGAGCTGAGAAAATGCAACGCTGGTGAGACTAGCAAATCAGGTATATTCCATATATAGTTATATACTTCTTCTAGTAATTCCTAGATCTTTGTTAACTGGTTGTGGCCTTCACACATGTAACAATATGAAGAAAATGAGAAGAAGTAATAGACTGAAGAAAGACACACTGGATTTTCAAGTAGGCAAAGGGGATCAAGCTTTTGTTAAAGCTATTGGTACCTCTGAACTTATTTCTCTAAGTGGTCTTATTGTTTTTTTGGAACAATAGCATTATGCTCTAAATACTGTGAGCGACATAGTTTGAAAGATGCTAGTTTTGAACTTGCATTTACACACTTAGGTATTTCAGTTTCTAAGGATAATATATTTATCTTAATACCTATCCACGTGATGGTATTTTTGAAATTGATATGCATAGTGTAATTTCAAATGAGAATTCTGTGTATACCTACATTGCCAAAGTCTTCAAGCAAGACTTGAATAAGACCTATCTATGACATTGTCATATTGGTCATATAAACAAACAATGCATTGCAAAACTCCAATCTAATGAACTTTTGGAATCAATTGACTCTGAGTCATTTGATGTATGTGAGTCATGTTTATGTGAAAAGATGACAAATGCTTCTTTCTCCGATTTAGGTAAAAGAGCTAAAGATCTTTTAGGACTAATACATACTGTTGTATGTAGCCCTTTAAGA
This sequence comes from Rutidosis leptorrhynchoides, assembly GCF_046630445.1. NCBI lineage: Eukaryota > Viridiplantae > Streptophyta > Magnoliopsida > Asterales > Asteraceae > Rutidosis > Rutidosis leptorrhynchoides. The sequence goes on along the minus strand of NC_092342.1, from coordinate 235,402,279 downwards.
ACAATGTATAGATTTAGTTAATTTTACTTCATTACATTTACTGATTAGTACAGTAGCTATGATTATGTTCACTTGCTGAAACATAAACATAAAGCTATTTTAACATTCAAAAGTATTCCAAAATGAAGTAGATAATCAGCTTGAAAAGACCATTAAAGCACTTCGCTCCGATGGAGTAAGTAAGTTTATGAGTCAAGAGTTCTTTGGACAACCTAAAGAATTGTGGGATTGTCTCATAGTTCACTCTACCTTACACACCACAACACGATGGTGTGTCTGAGTAATAGGAATCGAACTTTACTTGATATAGTTTGATTTATGATGAGTCTGATTTCTCTACTACCGTCTTTTAGGGATATGCATGAGAGTCTGCTACAGGCATACTCAATATGATTCCAACTATGAAGGTAGAAAAGACACCATATGAGTTATGGCATGGGAAGAATCACAAGTTGTCTTATTTGAAAGTCTGGGGTTGTAAAGCGTACGTGAAGCATGACACTTCAAACAAATTAGAACACAGAACTATCTAATGTTACTTTGTACGATACATAAAGGAAACAATGGGTTACTACTTTTACTACCAAGCTGAAGACAATGTGTTTTCTGCTCGCTCTGCTGAATTCCTGGAAAGAGATCTTCTCTTACAAGAAGTCAGTGGGAGTAAAGTAGATCTTGAAGAAACTCAAGTACTTTAAAGTAACATACCTTCAGTAAGCACTAGCAATCCACACGTTAAAACTGAGCACACTGTTGGTGAGCCAGAACGTGTTACACCTGCACTTTATAGATATAGTAGAACTCATCGGCTTATGAGGTTTAATTATCTGATTAATTCAGATAAACCTCAACTAAGGGATTATGATGAACCCTCTAGCTGCGTGAGGCCATATCAGATCCTGAATCTGAAAATGACTAGATTCTATGAATACAGATATGCAGTCCATAAAGGATAATCAAGTATGAGACTTGATTGATCTTCTACCCAATTGTAAGACAATGAGGTAAAAATGGGTCTTCAAAGGAAGACTGATATGGACGGTAATGTAAACACTTTTAAAGCTCGATTGGTTACAAAATGTTATGATAAAAGTTTTTCACCAGTCGCGTGCCTTAAAACAATTAGGATATTTATTGCCATGGTTACTTTTCATGATAAAAAAATATGGCTAATGGATGTCAAAACCGCTTTCCTAAATGGCGACCTAAGCGAGGACGTATATATGGTTCAGGTAGAAGGGTTTATGAATCCTAAGCATCCTAATAAAGTATGCAAGCTTCTAAAATCCATGTATGGATTAAAGCAAGCATCCAGGAGCTAGAATCTTAAGTTTAATGAGAAAATCAAAGTGTTTAATTTTTCTCAAAACCAAGATAAGCCCTGAGTTTACATTAGAGCTAGTGGGAGCAAAGTAGTCTTCTTAATCTTATATGTTGATGACATATTACTTATTAGAAATATCATTCCAACTTGCAAGATGTCAAGTCTTGGCTTGGAAAATGTATTTCCATAAAGGATTTTGATGAAGCTACTTATATTATTGGAATGAGGATCTATACAATAGATCCAATTGGCTTATTAGTTTGAATCAAAGTAAATACATTATCTTGCAGAGATTTAGCATGCAAAACTCCAAGCAAGGAGCTTTGCCAATGCAAAAGGGCATAACCGCGAGAAAGTCTCAAAAGTCCTATCACAGCAGATGAGATGAGACAAATAAAATGTATCACATATGCTTCGGCTATATGATCCATTATGTATGCCATGATATGTACTATACTCGAGGTTTCGTTAGTTTTGAGATTGACGAGTCATTGTCAACATAATCCAGGTGAAGTATATTGGATTGTTGTTAAGAATATTCTTTAGTATTTGCAGAGTACTAATGATATGTTCTTGGTTTACGGTGGTTTGGAAGAAGAGTTAAGTATTAAATTTTATACTGATTCTAGTTTCCAAACTGATCAAGATGATTCTCGATCCAGTCACGTTGTTTCTTTGTCATGATGGGCAAGACAGTTGATTGGAAGAGCTCTAGGCAGAGCATTATTGAACAATCTACAACAAAAGCAGAATACATTGTTGACTGAGAAGCTGCTCAGAAAGTTGTCTGGATAAGAAAATTTGTTATTATACTCAGAGTAGTACACAACATTCAATCTTCTATAATATGTACTGTGATAGTTCGAGTGTTAATATACTTTTGAAAGAATCACATGTACATAAAAGTATCTGGTACATTCTTCAAAAGTTTGACTACATTCATTAAGTCATTAAGAGAAATGATATTAGTATTCTTAAAGGTTCATACAAATGATAATGTGGCTGACCCGTTCACGAAGCCCATGATGCACAACAAGCATGATGATCATGCTAGTAATATTGGACTTCGTTATGCTACTGATCTTTTTCATTTGTAATTTAATATTTGGATATTTTTGGAACATTAAGCAGTTTTATATTAATGAATTGATATATAGTTGGTATGATCATTTTCATTTATATCACTGTGTTCTATATTAGCATGTTTAATCCATGAATAATTGTTGATTATTCAAAATCTCCATAATCGGTCATGTTATGGGAATAACATGAATTAAGATTAATGTGAAATTTTGGTTATATTCATTGATGATGAATAGTTAACTTGTTGAGACCAAAATTCATATGTATTCATTGATGATGAATATTGGAATGACCCAACCATGAGATGTCACTACATGGATCGTAGTCAGTAGTAAATCTTTTAGTGATTATGTCTTTGTGTCCTTAGACTTGAGATGCACGCCCGTCTTGATGAGTGTAGCATTGTATTTTGATATGATTAAACGTTGTCCTGAATAAGGCTGTTATAAAGGCCATTATTTGGTATAATGTAAAGCTCGTGATAGACACGTGTATGCAATATAGGATTTGTTCCTCTAAAATATTTGGAGTTAGATACTTTTTGAGCTCCTCGATGAATGAATAAGATATTTGTGTGGCCACACCCAGATGTAATTAAGATGATACTTAATTAATTTGGTGATCTAATTCAGTTCTAAGATTGAGAAACAAAATTGTTAAACAAATGAGAATGACCGATGATCCATATCTCAAGTTTAACTAAAGTATCTGAAACAAAAGGACGAATGACATTTAAAACTTACCACAAACAGTTTCGAGAAACTACCCTCACATGAATTTGGGGACAATGACGTGTTGCTAGACGCTTACCATTGTTTGTATAGTTACTTGGTGTTGTGCCATGCACAAGTGGGAGTCTGTAGGATTAATGTGCAAGGAACAACATATAACTATATGGCCAACTTCATTTGAGCCTTCGGGGTCACACACATATACACCGAGACGTCAAATAAAATATATATATATATATATATATATATATATATATATATATATATATATATATATATATATATATATATATATATATATATATATATATATATATATATATATATATATATGATGTATATATATTACTCAAGTAACAAAATAGTAAATCGAAATTAATTCATTTACTATTCATATGAATAGTAAATGAATCGAAATTAATTAATTTACTATTCACATGAAAGCGACATGATAGAAATTATTAATTATAAGTTACATAACATACCCCTGAAGTATTTGAGAAATACGACTTTTTAAAACCAAATCAAATATTAGATTTTGGGAATCAAAATATAGATAGAAACAAAATAACTTTGTACGCGTTTTGTTTCACGGACTTCACAATTCAATGTTTACTTTTACACATATATTATAAATATAAGCATTGATTGGTTTTTGGGAGAGTGAGAGTCACCAGAAAACTTAAGAGAGAAAGTAAGAAAAGTATTATTTTGGGTTCATAATATTAATCAAAGGTTGATTAATTATTAATTGGGTTTGGACTAGCATCCATTGAAGTTGTTTGAAGTGTAGTGTGGACTATCCAAAGAGACGGTCATATTTTTGATCGTAGGTTTCTCTCCTTCAATCAGTTTCTTCAAGAAAGGTGTATCGTTTACTCACTTTGTGAATTACATATTTTGACAATTATTAGTGGTGTAACTGGATCTTTGGGATCGTTAATCATGTGCATGTTTTATTAAATCTAAATATATGAATATTTAATCTTGTAAATATTTTATGAAATATTAAGAGATTATTATTTTAACTATCCGCTGCGTTAATCTGATTTAAAAGTACACACGATTTTTCAACAGTACCTACCTTAATGTCAATGGTAGCACGGGCAACCACTGAAATGCGCTTTGCAGTAGAAATTTTTTTGAACTTTTAACTAGTGATATCATTGGATAGAGTAATTTTTTGTATGTGATACCACTGGATTGTGTAAACTTTTTTGAGATTTTAACTAGTGACACCAATAACTACGAATCATAGATCTGGTTGTTGTATTTTGTTTTAATAGTTTTGACCTAGTTAGGCTGGTAGATAGATAGCGGGTAGGCGTTCTACGTTTTTTTGGGTTCGAGCCTTTTCATTTCTTTTTTAGTTTCTGTATGTTGTATCCTTCGGCTTGTTCATATTTCGATGAATCCGTGTTTATTTATTGTATTTGTTATTTTAGCAATAAAAAATAAAAAAAATTAACATCAAGTTGTATAGTAAACAGTAAATCCTTGACTGTAAAATAAGCGCAATTGTCGTTTTGTACAGATCACTACACTAATAAAGTAGGATCCTGAAAAACATGGTAAAGTAGAAAGCTTCTGTATTCTACTCCAAGGAACTTATGCTTTCTTTCACTCACTTTTCTTTTAAAATTCCAATTCCAAATTACAGTACATAAGATTTGTAATTCGAAGAGTGATTAATTAATGTGAAAAAAAATGAAGGAGAAGGATGTTGATTATGTATTGGTACCTTTGGGATTAGGGTTTATGATTTTGTACCATATTTGGCTTGTTTATACCGTTGTTAAACACCCTACAAGAACTGTTATGGGTCTCAATGCACAGAGTAGAAATCAATGGGTTTTCTCTATGATGTCTGTCAGTCTTCTTCCTTGCTTTTTTTTTCTTCTATTTATTAAATTGTTTAATTTTGTATGATTGATGTGCATATATTGATAGCTTTAATGGGTTATTGGAGGTAAGTTGAATGATCACATCATCTTTTTGTAATCAGTTATTGAGAAATTATTGTAGAAAGGAATGTGTAGATGCTGAAATTTGACTACTTTTTGGATTGAATATGAGATGAATTTCTCAAAGTGTTTCTGGAATTTTGGAAGCAATTTAGATTAAATTATGTGAAAAAATTGTACAATTGGGTTCAAAGTTCAAACATGGTTTTCGGGTAACTTTCTATTGTAAAAAGTATGGTTATGGATTTTTATTTTGTATATGTAACTTCCAAAGTGAAATTTGTACAATTGGACCTTTATTTTGCTCTGTTTTTACACATCTATGTTGGCAATCATTGTTAAGAGATTACTTTTTTATCAGTGATAATTTTCTAATAATTGAATAAGTAGTCATCATGCTTAGTTTTAAGTGCTTATTTCAAGAGTGTTGTGTTGAGTCAAGATGAGTTTGGTTAGCAACAGTTAAAAGAGTTTTAGTACATGTTGAACCGGGCGGGTCAAGCTGAACCAAACCACAAAGTAGGCCAACTCTACAATTAGTTTTTTTTGGGTATACCTGGGTATCCGACTCACTTTACGAGCCGACTGATCCCAGAGAGACTACCCGTTTTGCGGTCAGCCCGAAGTGATGGCTGGTGAACCTCTGTGGCCACGATGTGGATTAATTTTTTCAACTTTGTGGATTCGAACCCAATTATTACAGTAGGCTAAACCGGGCATGTTTCCATTTTCGCTAATTTTGTTATTTTCTGTTTTCTCATTTGATCTGATAATGAAAAGATATCACCAACATAAACTGAATCACACATAAATGTGGTGAAACTGCCTCCTCATATAGAAGCTAGAAATAATAATATAATATCTTAAAATGATAACATCTATTGAAATTAAATGTGCTGCTTATCTTAATAGGATCCATTGAAGAACGGTGTGCTAGCAGTTCAAACAATCCGCAACAACATAATGGCATCGACTCTTTTAGCAACAACCGCCATTACTTTAAGTTCAATAATCAGCGTTTTCGTTAGCAGCACGTCAAATTCAGACCATGCAGCTTCACAACTAGTGTACGGAAACAAAACTTCACTTTTATCTTCAGTAAAATACTTTGCAATCTTATTATGTTTTCTCGTTGCGTTTCTATGCAACGTGCAGTCCATTCGGTACTATGCACACGTTAGCTTTTTGGTCACTGTTCCTACGTTCATAGACAGAAGAGAGCCTATACATTACGTTGCTAGGAACTTGAATCGTGGAAGCTTGTTTTGGTCGATTGGGTTAAGAGCGTTTTACTTCTCGTTTCCACTTTTTTTGTGGATCTTTGGACCGATTCCTATGTTTGTGTGTTGCATCATTATGTCGTTTGTACTTTATTTCTTGGATACGACTACTAGTTTCACTAGAAGTCTTCATAGTTATTCTCTTAGAGAGAAGACAGAGTCCAGTGCAATTGAGGCTGTTTGATGGTAAGGCTGTTTAGTGCAGTGTACTCACTGATATAATATGAAGTTGAGTAATGTTGTTAGAATGTAATGGTTGTAAATTTTGTTATAATACGACGATAACTGTATTAGTGGCCTGATCTTGCTATCTTGTTTGTAATTTTTTTTTTTTTTATTTGTTTTTTGGCGAATTACTTACTCATTGTGAATTCAAGAGTGACACTTTTTTTTTTTTTATCTATAAGTACTCTGGCTAGCAGAACTGCTCACAACATAACATCAGTGACTTTGTTATTGCGATGCAAAATTAAAAACGGGTTAATCTGAGAATCCGGTCATTAAAAAATTTGAAAAGAAGTTGTCGGGTTGGAAGGTGTGTTGTCTTTCATTTGCTGACTTGCTATTCAAAGTTGTATATCCGTAAAACAAGTCCTAAGACATAGAAATATTGAACTGTTTGGTCAAGATGATCTTGTATTTGGTGTTGGAAGACGCGGAATCGGTTGATCATCTTCTCATTCATTTTATTGTACATGTTCTTTCCAAACTTAGTTCGCTTTGTTCGAATGGTGGAATATTAACTAGGTCATTCCCACGTCTTTGGCGTATTTTTCATATAATTGGTTCAAGGAATTGGTATTAATGTCTTGAAATTTTTGGGTCTAATTGGTCTGGATATACTTTAGTCAATTCGAAATTCAAGGAACAGAGTCATTTTCGGAGAAGAATTCTGTTGTTGGAGAGCAACGGTTCAAAGTATTAAGTTCAAGGTGTTCTCGTGGACGACTTCTTCAAACTTTGTTTTGGTCATAATTTTCATTTATGGGAAACACAACCAACGCTCTTGATTCTGAACGTGTAATGATGTCTCTTATGCTAGTCGGGTGGTTTTGGTTTGTTTAGTCTTGTTTCGTTCTTGGTTGAATATGTGTTTTGTTTATGTCGTTGAGGAGTGTGTTTTTCTGTAGTCCCGCTCGAAAGATGTCAAATCTGGTAATGGTCCCGATTTATACATGTCTCTAGCCGGGAAATAAGGGGTAACGTGATTCGAGAGTTTATTCCGGCCCGGTCTATATCGTCGCATTCGGTAGGTGTTTTTTCACCGAGTTGATGACAACGGGAAGCTAATTTATAGGTTGAGGGATTTTTGTTATACTCCGGGCTAGAAATGACATGTTCATGATTGGGAATGATGTAACAAATGTATCTTGCAAATGTATTTAATTGCTTATGTAATAGTCGAGTAGTTCGTCTGGTAATCTATTGGCCTTCATTGATTGACTATACGGGATGGATCGGGCCAGGTATGAGATGGATATAGGTAATCTCGACCCGAAGGTGATTGAAAACTCCGTCCCAAACCCGGACTCATATCCGACAGGTCCTTATATATAAACTAACTAGTGGGTAAATGGTTATCGCCACGAGTATACGGGTTCCCATTTACTTACTAACATATGTATATATTGAAATATAACACGAGTATATAGATTCAATTATTTTTTTCGAGTATACGAGCCGGGTAATGGGGTTTGAATCTGAAACCGTTGCCAGACCTAAACTGCTTAAAAATCTAAAACCATTTCCATACCTTATCCTAGACTTGTAAGCCCAGTCCGAACCGAACCCAAAAATATCGGGACCTCGGGTTTACTCATCGGGAGGTGTATTTTTGCTATCCTGATATACACTTTTGCTTTTTATAAGCATTTATGGGACATGATTAAAAATGAAGTTTACAATCTTGTTGGTGATTTTATGCGTACTGATTGCTTGTCCCACGACTCTAATACTTCATTTATTACGCTAATCCCGAAGATTCACAATCATGTTAACTTCAAGGATTATCGTCCCATTTCTCAAATCAGCTCCACTTGATAAAATTATTGCTAAAGTGTTGACCAACATACTAACTAAAGTCATTGATTCGGTGGTTTCACCATAACAAACGGCATTTATCACGAACAGACATATTATTGATGGCCCTCTTATGCTTGGAGAAATCATTGAGTGGTACCAAAAAAAAAAAAAATTTGCTTATCTTTAAAGTCGACTTTGAAAAGGCATTTGACTCCATGAATTGGGCGTATCTGGATTTTATGTTATCTCAATTCGGTTTTGGTGCTACTTGGCACAAATGGATCAAATCTTGCCAACTGCTACAAGAAGTTCTATCTTGGTCGACGAAAGTCCTACTTCTGTAATTCTATTAAGCGTGGATTACGACAAGATGACCCTTTATCTCCATATCTCTTCATTTTGGTTATGGAAGTTTCCACTACGCTCTTAAAGACGCCGTTTCTAGCAACCGGGTTAAAGGTATTTCGATACGTACCCTTAATATCTCTCATTTTCTCTTCGCGGATGATGTTGCTATTGTCTCAGAATGGGATGCATTGGATTTGGGACATATTATTTAGATCTTAGAGAAAATTTTTTTTTTTTTTTTTTTTTTTTTTTTTTTTGAGTCGGGATTGATTTTTGATCTCTTTAAATCCAATCTTTTTGACATTGGTGTGAATGATGCCCAGGTTGCAAGCAAGGCTATTGCTACAGGTTGTGCATCAGATGTCCTTCCGTTTAAGTTTCTTAGGTATCCCATTGGGGCAAACATGACACGTGTTAACAACTGGGATCCATTATTAGCCAAGTTCAAGTCGAAAACAGCTTTTTGAAATGCCAAGTTACTTTTTGCTGGAGGACGATTTACTCTCATTAAATCTGTACTTGAAAGTCTTGGAATTTATTTCTTCTCTTTGTATCGAGCTCCGAAGATGGTTATTGAGTCTATAGAGAATATGCGTGCCAATTTCTTTTGAGGATGTTATGATGATAATACCCGTAAGACTCATTAGATTAAATGGGACAACATTCTAGCGCCTCTTGAGCATGGAGGGTTGGGTATCGGAAGCCTCAATTCCTTCAATTTAGTACTAATTCTCAAGTGGTATTGGTGGGCTTATAATTCACCAAACTCTACATGGATTCGTTTGATTAAGATCCTACATGGTAGCGATATGGGTTTCAATGAGAGGGGATGTAAATTCCGAGGCATCTGGCACACGCAGTGGCGAGTTTAGTAATAGAGGTGTGGGGTCCTGTGACACCACTAGTTTTTTGAAATTTATTGTAAAAAAAATATTTTTTTTACATAAGACACCACTAAATATAATAATGGGACTCCATAAATTTTTAAATATTATAATATGATAGTTTGGACTAATAAAGTATTTAAAATTAGACTACTTATAAATTTATAGTATGAGTTTTGAATATATTAAATAAATATAAAAATAAACAAACCCTTAAGTGGGAACTACACCATATCTATCTCATCATCAATGTACTAGTGATGGGAATTATTGATCCAATACATATAAGTGGGTCATGTTATGGAATGATATGATATGTTAATTGTTTTTTGACACTTCAATGTAAACATTTTAAAATGGGTGATGATCCATACATCACTAAAATTATCCATACAGCATTAAATATACAATACAGTATTCTACTGTATAATATTCTAAAGCATATTTAGTGGTGTATGGATAATTTCTAGTAGTGCACAAATCACTCCCTTTTTAAAATTATCCTGTCGTCTCTATTTAGTTGTCCTCACACAAAAAAACACAAAAAATATATAGTTTAAGAAAAAATGTCATAAAAAACTATATTTTCTATTTACTTTTTAGTTTTACTCTTACTTTTTATTTTTCCAATACTATCAACATACATTAAATATACATTAAAGGCATAATAGAACTTAATCTTCTTATTCTATTCTATTTATGAAAGTGAACAATTAATTTGAAACATCCCGAAATAAAATATTGGAGTATAAATTAGCGACGGAGGGAGTAACAGTGATCATCCATACCATCTATATATCAACAACAACAAAACTTAACCCACATAAGTGATGTATGGAGAGGTAAGTTGTAGACAATTCTTCCTCTATTCTAGAATAAAAAGGAGTCATTTCTCTACCCAGAGTTATGCACCCAAAAAGTAGAGAAAGTCTCCCCTCTCAATTTTTTATGGATAGAGGGATTGCTTCTGAATGAACATATGGCCAATAAGTAGATTAAGTGTGAGATGCCATGAAAATGATATAATCAGATTTCTATGGGTTTTGAACCTGCATGAAGTTCATTTTAGCCTCTAAGCGACAGTATAGGGGTGTGTGTGTATGTGTATATATATATATATATATATATATATATATATATATATATATATATATATATATATATGATATTTTTGTATAAGGGGAATATTTGTGGAAATATTGTTTCCCTTTTTATATAAATGATATTATTTTCTATGATAGTTGTTATAATGGCAATAGTTAAAAATAGGAACAACTTTATATTTTGCGAGTATTAACCAATTTTATGTTTGTGTTTTGAGCGCGATCCGACCCGATCCGATTTGATCCGGCACGTTTTGTGTAAGAAAGTCATCTAATAAAATTTTGGGACCCCATTGAGTTTTGATCCTAGAATCACCACTGGGCACATGATTGCTGATATTAATTTGTCCCTTAAAACGCAAGGTATTCTCTCTCAAAATGTTCTTTGTCGTAAAATTGGTAATGGACTTAATACACGATTTTGGCATGATGTTTGGACCGACAAGTCACCATTATTTTCGGCTTTTAACAGATTGTTTCGTTTGGACACCAATCAAAGTTTCACTATTAGAGACAGATTCAATGGTTCGACTTTCTCATGGTCGTGGAGTCATGATCCATCATTCTCATCCAATCTTAGGGCGCTGATTAGTCTCGTCGATTCATTAACATTCAACAATGAGGATGATACTTGGAGATGGATGATGTTATGCGAGGTGTATATAAAATAGTATTATTTTTACAACGAAATACTATTAAATACGATACAATTTTACACAAGATATTTATTTATTTATAGAATAGATATACCTAAACCTTGCTACAACACTTATAGGCAGTGTACCTAATCGTACAGTAGTGTAGTTTTTAGTAAGTCCGGTTCGTCCACAGGGAACTCTTAAACAAGCTTAACGCTATATTAGTTTTAAATTTATAAAAATACAAATATATATATATAAGTGATATTATTATTATAAAAGGGGGTTTTTACCGTTTAATGACCGGTTTGTCGATTTTTAAAACTTTAGTTGCAGTTAAAACCTAATGTAAAATATTAAAAATAAATATAACTTAATTTAAAGCGTAAAGTAAATAACGATAATGAAATTGCGATAAAAGTGCGATAAAATAAAATTGCGATAATTAAAGAGTACGATAATTAAAAATGCAATTAAATACAATGACAATAAATAAAAGTGCGATAATTAAAAGTGCAATTAAATATGAAATAAAAGAATTATGCTTATTTAAACTTTCATAATCATGATGTTTGACGTGTTGATTTTTAGTTTATTCCCATGGCTTAATTGTTCTTTGTCCTGGATTATTCAATATGTCCATACGGATTTGTCCATAATAGTCCATCAGTCATAATCATAAAATGCGGAAGTCTTCGCCAAATTATTCTTATTCCCGAAGTCAAATATTCCAACTAATTGGGGATTCGAATTGTAACAAGGTTTTAATACTTTGTTTAATGAATACACCAGGTTATCGACTGCGTGTAAACCAAGGTTTTACTACTTTGTTAACAATTACACCAATTACCCTTGAATGTAATCCACCCCTGTTTCAACAAGTCTACTAACTATTAATCCAGTTCCGTGTCTGGTAAAATGAACAATTATTGGTATTTATAGATATCCCGCCCACCGTGCCCAGTCAAGCGTATGTGGTTATATATAAATACGTCAAATTATAAGTCTATATATTAAATTAACGAGGTATCATTTAGTTAATATAAAGCCCATTAATAGCTCATAGTCTAATTTCCACAAGTGTCGTTCTTTTGTCCAAACCCCAATTATGGTACAAAACCCAATTACCCAATCTTAATATTTTTAGCCCAACATCATGATTACTTCTTCTTAAATAAGCATAATAATAACTTAGCTACGAGACATTAAATTAAAAATAACATTAATCATAACTTACAGTGATTAAAAATAGCGTAGCGTTACACGGACAGAATTTCGACTTACACCCTTACAACATTCGCTAACATACCCTTATTATTAGAATTAAAATTAAAATTAAAATTAAAATTATAATATATATATATATATATATATATATATATATATATAGATATATATATATATACGTATGATGAAAAGAAAAAGAAGTGTAATTTTTCGATCGAATGCGTTGCCTTTTATAGGCCCCATTTCAGTTTTGGTGTGCTCCGCGATCTCGAAGGGTTTCTCCCACATCTCCGCAATCGACGGATTTTTTAATAAATAAATATAATATATATATATATATATATATATATATATATATATATATATATATATATATATATATATATATATATATATATATATAATTTTAAGAATTATTTATATATTATATTATATTTATATGCATAGTTGACTTGTAATTTTCGCTCCGTTGCGTCGTGCATTGAAAGTTGTCTTAGGTCCCGGTTCCGGATTTTCGAACATCCTTGCGTACAATTTAATATCTTGTACTTTTCGTTTTGTAACTTGTACTTTTGTCATTTCTAGACGCTTCTCATCAATAAATTGAACCTCTTGGATCGTACTTTGTACTTTTGAGCTTTTTGGTCGTTTGCGTCTTTAAATCGTCGAATCTGCCTTTTGTCTTCACCTTTTAATATTTAAATGAATATCACTTGTAAATAGAACAATTGCAACTAAAAGCTTGTTTTTCTTGAGGAATAATGCTATGAATTATGTGTTCGTTTTTAGCATTATCAAATATTTCCACACTTGAGCGTTGCTTGTCCTCAAGCAATATAGTATTGAAATAAAATACTAGAATCACTTCTTTATTCTTCACACTTTGTACATCAGTGATTTCTATACGGCGGTATGAACAATGATAGTAACGTTGTGGTTTACAGTCCCACATGACTATGAAAATTTAGATCCTTAAGTAAATTGGATCTTTATGAAAACATTTGATCTTTTTGAAAATTCAATCTAGCTTTTACCCTAGATAAGTTTTCCGGAATAACCATTCACCGGTGTTTGCAAATTGTTTTTGTGGGTTTGGTGGGTTTCAGATTTGAAAATTTTAGCTCAAAATTTACGGTTTTGTGTCACCCACTTGCTAACCTTGTATTGGGAAAGCAACACGTCCAGTATACTTGCTCTGTATATTACCTTTCGATAAACTACTGTCCGGTTGTAAAGGAAAGCGTTGAACAAGAAACTGTTAAGGCAATGTCCCCTGACATGCTTTTAATTATGGTCTATAACGTGTCGGATGCAATTACTATCCTTGGTAGGAGCAATAGTAAAGCTCACCCTTATAATTTTTTGGTCTGACACAAGGTCCTGTCTTCGACCATGCTATGCAACCACCGTTCTTACGGTTGACACTCGATTTGGTTCAGGTGACCTAATGAATTCCAGGTGAATTCCTAGGATTTTACGTTCAATGGTAATGAACGCAATGAAAATGGATTTTTAGAAAACAAATCGGTTTGTAATTTGATCAAAATATTTTCTCATTCAAGCTCGAGTTTAGATATCATCGAATTTCATGAGTTTGTAATTCTCAATCTTTAAGGTCAATCTCAAGGATTGAGTAATATCAGGCTTAAATGCTGATTTTTGATCTTTAAGGAGATTATCCTTTCTGGGGATCTGATTCATTAGTCTTATCCAGCTAATTTGCACGGCGTCCTCCCCATTTTACAAGACAGATCCTCTCATGATTAGGATAAGTCTGACCACTTGACGACCCTGTTTGATGCTGAGGTCCGTGGATTTCCTGCTGATTTTAGTGATGATTTTTCTAGATTTTTCGTCAACCTACAGCTGGTCTGGACGACAACTTCATGACCTAAATCAAGAAGCGCGTGTCTTTTTCGGAAGACTTCACTTCCTTTTAATGATGGAATTGATTCATCGTGTAGATCCATCTTTCTTTCAAATGTATTACAGTAAATTGGGTAAAACTGTTTAGATTAGTCTAAAGCAAAAGTATCTTTAGTTATTTGTTACAAAAATATGTGACTTATGTTTTAAATAACTCGGTAAAGTTTTCCCACACTTGACTTTTATTTTCCTTTCTTTGCCTTTTTATTGTCCTCTATTCCATTTTAAATAAATTCTAACATTTTGGTTTGTTTCTCAATTTATGTCCTTTCCGAGGTAACAATAATTTCGGTGTTAACACCTAGTTTTATCGTTCATAAATATGTTGATAATGCTAAAAACGAACATATATTTCATAGCATTATTCCTCAAGAAAGACAAGCTTTTAGTTGAAATTGTCCTATTTACAAGTGATATTCGTTTAAATAATAAAAGGTGAAGACAAAAGACAGATTCGACGAATTGAAGACGCAAACGACCAAAAAGCTCAAAAGTACAAAATACAATCAAAGAGGTTCCAATTATTGATAAGAAACGTCTCAAAATTACAAGAGTACAAGATTCAAAAATCAAAGTACAAGATATTAAATTGTACGCAAGGACGTTCGAAAATCCGGAACCGGGACCAGAGTCAACTCTCAACGCTCGACGCAACGAACTAAAAATTACAAATTAATTATGTATATAAATATAATATAATATATAATTAATTATATAAATTATATATTTATATTATATTTATTATTAAAATTCGTCGGCAAAGCTAAGATCCAAATTGGAGTGAGCTGTAAAAGCAAACTCCGCGACTCGCGGAGTTTGAAGAAGAAAAGTGCCGCGAGTTGCGGAAAGACCCTGGACAAAAATGCCTATAAAAGCCAACGCATTTTGATCGTAAAATATATCATATATCAATCTCTCTATCTAAACGTATTTTATATATATATATATATATATATATATATATATATATATATATATATATATATATATATATATATATATATATATTATATTTTAATTTTAATTTTAATTTTAATTTCTAATAATAAGGGTATGTTAGCGAATGTTGTAAGGGTGTAAGTCGAATTTCTGTCCGTGTAACGCTACTCTATTTTTAATCATTGTAAGTTATATTCAACCTTTTTAATTTAATGTCTCGTAGCTAAGTTATTATTATACTTATTTAATACCGAAGTAATCATGATGTTGGGTTAAAAATATTAAAATTGGGTAATTGGGCTTTGTACCATAATTGGGGTTTGGATAAAAGAACGACACTTGTGGAAATTAGACTATGGGCTATTAATGGGTTTTATATTAACTAAACAATACCTTGTTAATTTAATATACAAACTTATAATTTGACGTATTTATATATAACCACATATGCTTGACTGAGTACGGTGGGCGGGATATCTATAAATACCAATAATTATTCATTTTACCGGACACGGAACTGGATTAATCGTTAATAGACTTGTTGAAATAGGGGTGAATTACATTCAAGGGTAATTGGTGTAATTGTTAACAAAGTAGTAAAACCTTGGTTTACACGCAGTCGATAACCCGGTGTATTCATTAAACAAAGTATTAAAACCTTGTTACAATTCGAATCCCCAATTAGTTGGAATATTTGACTTCTGGAATAAGAATAATTTGACGAAGGCTTTCGTTCTTTATATTTATGACTGATGGACTATTATGGACAAATCCATATAGACATATTAAATAATCCAGGACAAAGAACAATTAACCCATGGGAATAAACGAAAATCAACACGTCAAACATCATGATTACGGAAGTTTAAATAAGCATAATTCCTTTATTTTTATATTCAATTGCACTTCTAATTATCGTACTTTTATTTATTGTTATTGTATTTAATTGAACTTTTAATTATCGTACTTTTCAATTATCGCAATTTTATTTTATCGCACTTTTATTTATCGCAATTTCATTATCGTTATTTACTTTACGCTTTAAATTAAGTCTTTTATTTATTTAATATTTTATATTAGGTTTTAGCTGCGACTAAAGTTTTAAAAATTGACAAACCGGTCATTAAACGGTAAAAATCCCCCTTTAAAATAATAATATTACTTATATATATATTTGTATTTTTATAAATTAAACTAATATAGCGTTAAGCTTTGTTTAAAGATTTTTCCCTGTGGAATGAACCGGACTTACTAAAAACTACACTACTGTATGATTAGGTACACTGCCTATAAGTGTTGTAGCAAGGTTTAAGTATATCCATTCTATAAATAAATAAATATCTTGTGTAAAATTGTATCGTATTTAATAGTATTTCCTAGTAAAATATAAGCTATTTCATATACGCCTTGCATAACATCAAGTAATTTTGGCGCCGCTGCCGGGGAACAAAATCTAGCTTAAAAGCCGGAAGCGCAACGCTAAATATATAAAAAAAAATTATTTTTAGTTTACTTTTTTAAAAAAATACGTTTTTGTAAAAATACGTTTTAAAAATTCAAAAATATAAAAAGAAAAACAAAAAAAAATTTATATTTTTTAAGAGTTTGTTAAATATTTAAGTTTTATAAAGTTTCTTTATTTTTATTTTATAAAAATATAAGTCTTATTTAAATATTTTGTTTTTATTTAAAATAAAAAAAAAACCAAAAAAAAATATTTATAAATTTATTTTTAAGATTTTTATTTATAAAATTATAAGTATCTTTATTTTTATTTTAGTTTTTAAAATATAAGTTTTATTTATATTTTAATTAAATTAAAAACAGAAAAATAAAAAAATATAAATATTAAAAACCGAAACCTGTCAAACGAAAGCACCTTATCTGAAATTTCAAACCCCGCGACTCGCGGAGTTTGTTGCCAGGTGTACCGCGACTCGCGGAGCCACCCTGACACGCGTGTCCAGAACCCTAATCTGCATTTAATACGGAGTAATTAATTATTATTATTATTTTAACCCTAATTAGTTTTATTGTTATTATAATTTAGTTTAAGTTTTTAATTAATATTAATTAGTTTAAGTTATAATTTAATTAGTATAATTAATTATAATTAGTTTTAATATATATAAAAATTAAGGCTTTTATAAAATAATATAAAAATAATATTTTTATAAAAATTGTACTTTTTACAACTTTTAGTATATTTTTATATTTTGTCCCTTTTTATTCGTTTTAGCATAATTTTTTGTATTTTTCGCTCGTAGCTAGTTTTAAGTCTAGTATTTTGCCGTAGTTATTTTTATTTCTAGATTTTTAGGCTTTGCCGTAAAATCCCTTAAGTGCTTTTTCTTTAGACTAAGATCTAGTGCTTTAGAATTTTGCGACGCCTTTTTAAGTTTTAGTACCTTTTTAAGTTATTGCCATTTGGGATATAGTTTTACTTGTAAGCTTTAATATTTTTAGACGCAACTTTTATTTTTTTAGTTTTTAGTTCCTTTTTAAGTTTTGACGCACTACTTTCTTATTTTTATTTTTCAACGCCTTTTACCTATGTATCAATTATCACTCCAATTAGTAATCTCAATTTGCAATTTTAATTTTAAGTTAGTGATAGTAATAAGGTTGGGTCAGTTGAGTGTTTTAAAGTTTTATAAGTATCTCTTTTTCTTTCTTATTTTTTGACGCCTTTTATTTTTCAACCCTTTTCTTTTTCGACCTTTTTCGACGCGCTCTTTTTCTTTCTTATTTCTCGTCATTCTAGTTTTTAGGACATAGATTTTTATTCTATTTCTTCTCTAAATTTCTTAAAATTACGAAAATTTATTTTAAGTGGTTAAATTGATAGACATCAAAATTTTCTGGTTCGTAGTAATAGTTGGATTTGTACGTGGACCGGGTTATTGGAGCCAAACAGTACTCAATTATATTGAGACCAAACGAATCCTGCCCCTCTGCTGCATCTTTTGGCTATTCGAAACGTGGGCAAAATCAGAAAAGTCTATTAATTGGATAACTTATATAATTTTTCTTTCCTTTTAAAAACTAATAGGATATTCAGGGGCTGTTTACTTTTTTACTGATTAAGTCATATATGGATATAGATGACAATATGGATATAGAATGACTATATCCAGTAATCATTAAATGAGTAATCCTATTTAGTTTTTATGCTGAATAAAACATCTAGATAGCGAGAATTACAATTTTACCCCTGAACTATATATTAATTAATTTCTATTTAACAACAAACGGCTCATCGAGACATCAGTACATCACGAGGAACAAAACAACAAATTGATGAAATATTTATAACAAACAACATCCTTATTAAAAAAATCAAAAGCAACAAATCAAGAATTAATCTAAAACATGTGAAAATCATTTTAAATAACAGTAATAAATAATGTAGTCTGCACTATTTAACCTACCTACCCAAATTATGACAACACCACCCCCATTTTCTTTTCTGTGTAACACAAAGATATCACGATGAACACCAACAACTATTTTAAAGAAAGGGCTTCACTAATTAAAATGAAATTTCACGGATTTTGTTCATCAATTACATACACAAATACGTCTGAGAACATGTGATGGTGTGCAAAGGTCACCACAGTACAGGTCGTCGGAGTATAGGTCACTGAAGTAGCGACGGTAATATTCTGAAAGTTTTGGTTTTGGGATAATATTGTAGGTAAAAGATGAAAGAAAATAGAAAGAAGGGTAATATGGGGAAATGGTGGATTAAGAAGGAGCTATATGGGGACAAGTACACTTTTTCAACTTACCGAATAATGCCTTCATCTAGTTAATTTATTTTTTTTAAGTTGCAAGTAAACAGCATATAAAATTACCGATTAATGTATTGGCTTAACTAAGCTCATTAATCCATAAAGAAACAGGCCCTCAGTGAATGCACCGAGCAAGACGTTCACCACCTTTTGTACGTTCACCACCTGTAACTCGATCAAGACATCTAGCAAATATTTCTGCCGTTGATTTTTCTTTAGAATCATCATCCAGTCGACCAAGTACTCCAATTCAAATTTCCGATAATCCATTTTTTGAACCCGACCTCACAATTGAGAATCCGGAGAATATTCAGGGACGATTCATAGATCCTGAACCATTAATTTTTCCTCCGAAACCACCAATCATTCAAACAGAGATTGTTGAGGAACGAACCATTAAATCAGAATCCTCTAGTGATTCAGATTCAACAAATTCAATTATGGAGAATCTGGAACCTTTAAGTATGGAAGACCGAATGAGAGCTAAACGCACTGGCCAAGGTCACGCAATTACTCATCCAGACATTAATGCGCCAGATTATGAAATCAAAGGACAAATTCTACACATGGTGACTAATCAATGCCAATTTAGTGGTGCGCCGAAGGAAGATCCAAATGAACATCTTCGTACCTTTAATAGGATCTGCACACTATTTAAAATAAGAGAAGTTGAGGATGAACAGATATATCTCATATTATTTCCCTGGACTTTAAAGGGAGAAGCCAAAGATTGGTTGGAATCGTTACCTGAAGGGGCGATTGATACATGGGACGTTTTAGTTGAAAATTTTCTTAAACAATTCTTTCCGGCATCTAAAGCCGTAAGACTTCAAGGAGAAATTGTTACGTTCACACAGAAACCGAATGAAACTCTATATGAGGCGTGGACAAGATTTGGAAAGTTATTAAGAGGATGTCCGCAACATGGTTTAGACACCTGTCAAATAGTACAAATATTCTACCAAGGATGCGACATCACTACAAGAAAAGACATCGATATAGCAGCTGGTGGTTCTATTATGAAGAAAACCGAAACTGATGCTTATAAAATTATTGATAACACTGCTTCCCACTCACATGAGTGGCACCAAGAAAAAGATATCGTTAGATCATCTAAAGCAGCTAGAGCCGATTCTAGCCATGACTTAGATTCCATTTCCGCAAAGATAGATGTTGTCGAGAGACGAATGGAAAAGATGATTAAAGATATACACTCAATACGAATTAGTTGTGAGCAGTGTGGAGGACCACATTTGACAAAAGATTATCTCAGTATTGAACTAACAATGGAACAAAGAGAGAATATTTCATATATAAACCAAAGGCCTGGAAATAATTATCAGAATAATTATCAACCGCCAAGACCAATTTACAATCAAAACCAGAATTATAACCGAAATATTCCATACAACAATCAACAAGGTCCTAGCAATCAACAAGTATCCAACAATACTTACAATCAGCAAAGACCTAATTTTCAAAACAAACCACAAACCGATGATAAAAAGCCAAATTTAGAAGATATGATGACGAAGCTAGTTGAATCTCAAACACAGTTTTTCATATCTCAGAAACAAACGAATGAACAAAATGCTCAAGCATTTAGAAATCAACAAGCTTCTATTCAAAATCTGGAACAAGAAGTGAGCAACCTAGCAAGGTTAATAGGTGAAAGAAAACCGGGAAGTTTACCTAGTGATACAAATGCTAACCCCCGGAATAAAACAGCTAAAGCTATTACCACAAGAAGTGGTATTACACTTAAACCACCTGAAATACGTGTAATTTCTGAGGAAGGTATTCCTACTCCACAAGAACCACAACCTGAACAAGATAAGGAAAAAGAACCGGTAGTTGAAAAGGTTAATGAAGATAACACAGTTAAGGATAAACCTTATGTTAAACCATAACAACCACCACTTCCTTACCCGAGTAAAATTAAAAAAGAGAAACTTCAAGCCGAGCAATCCAAATTCTTGGATATGTTTAAACAAATAAATGTCAATCTTCCTTTCATTGATGTAATTTCAGGAATGCCTAGATATGCTAAATTTCTGAAAGATCTAATATCAAATAGAAAGAAAATGGAAGAACTCTCGGCTGTTACTATGAATGCTAATTGTTCAGCAGTTCTGTTGAATAAGATACCAGAAAAACTATCCGATCCAGGAAGTTTCACAATTCCATGTTTTCTGGGTAGTCTTAGTTCAATAGAAGCATTGGCAGACTTAGGTGCTAGTATAAATTTAATGCCGTATTCACTATACGCTAAACTAGACCTTGGAGAATTGAAACCAACAAGAATAAGTATACAACTAGCTGATCGATCAATAAAATATCCTAGAGGGATAATGGAGAACATGCTAGTTAAAGTTGATACTTTAGTATTTCCAGTAGATTTTGTTGTTCTGGACATGGAAGAAGATTCTCAAGTTCCTCTCATATTAGGAAGACCATTCTTAAACACGGCTAAAGCAATGATAGATGTGTTTGGTAAGAAACTGACCCTAAGTATAGAGGATGAGAGTGTTACCTTTTCAGTTGATAAAGCAATGCAACAATCGCAATCTGCAGATGATAAATGTTATTATATTCAAACTATAGATTCACATGCAGAATTGTTAGAAGAATTTCCAGAATTACAAGGAACAGGAGAATGTTCTTTAGGAGAAGGAACTGAACCAATTGATGAAACTGAAATGTTAGCTACACTAATAGCTAATGGATATGAACCAACAACAGAAGAAATTCAAATGCTAAAAGAAGAAGACAGATATCGATATAAATCATCGATATAAGAACCTCTGACATTAGAGTTAAAGCCACTTCCAAACCATTTGGAATACGCTTATTTACATGGTAAATCTGAATTACCTGTAATAATATCGTCTTCTCTTACTGAAAATGAGAAATCTCAACTCATTTCTGTGTTGAAAGCTCATAAACCAGCCATTGCATGGAAGATTCATGATATAAAAGGAATAAGTCCTTCGTATTGCACACATAAAATCCTTATGGAAGAAGGTCATAAAACGTATGTGCAACGCCAACGAAGACTAAATCCTAATATGCAATATGTAGTTAAGAAAGAAATTATTAAACTGCTTGATGCAGGTCTAATTTATCCAATTTCTGATAGTCCATGGGTAACCCCAGTTCAATGCGTGCCTAAGAAGGGTGGCATGACTGTCATTACAAATGAGAAAAATGAGCTTATTCCTACTAGGACTGTAATAGGATGGCGTGTTTGTATTGATTATAGAAAATTAAATGACGCCACCAGAAAAGATCACTTTCCCTTACCTTTCATTGATCAAATGTTAGAAAGGTTAGCCGGAAACAGTTACTATTGTTTTCTAGATGGATTTTTCGGATATTTTCAAATTCCAATAGCACCCGAAGATCAAGAGAAAACCACATTCACGTGCCCTTATGGTACTTTTGCTTACAAACGCATGCCATTTGGACTTTGCAACGCCCCTGCAACCTTTCAAAGGTGCATGATGGCGATTTTTCACGACATGATAGAAGAATGCATGGAAGTTTTCATGGATGACTTTTCAGTCTTCGGTGATACATTTGAATCATGTTTGGTTAATCTTGAACGAATGCTTATTAGATGCAAACAATTAAATCTGGTTCTTAATTGGGAGAAATGCCATTTCATGGTTAAAGAAGGCATCGTTCTTGGACATAAAATTTCAAAGGAAGGAATTGAAGTGGATAGAGCTAAAGTAGATGTAATTGCTAAACTTCCACATCCCACTAATGTTAGAGGAGTTAGGAGTTTTCTAGGGCATGTCGGTTTTTACCGACGTTTTATAAAAGATTTTTCTAAAATTGCCACTCCTATGAATAAACTCCTAGAAAAGGATGCTCCATTCATCTTTTCAGATGAATGTATCAAATCTTTAAATATTCTTAAAGAGAAACTCACTAATGCGCCGATCATGATAACTCCAAATTGGAATCTACCGTTTGAACTTATGTGCGATGCAAGTGATTTTGCAATGGGAGCCGTTTTAGGTCAAATGATTGAAAAACGATTTCAACCTATATATTATGCTAGTAAGACGTTACAAGGAGCACAAACGAATTACACAACTACTGAAAAAGAGCTCCTTGCTATTGTCTTTGCTTTTGATAAATTTCGTTCATATCTCGTTCTAGCAAAAACGGTGGTCTATACCGACCATTCTGCTCTTAGATACCTATTTTCGAAACAAGATGCTAAACCACGATTAATCCGTTGGATCTTACTATTACAAGAGTTTGATATTGAAATCCGAGATAAAAGAGGAGCAGAAAATCTCGCCGATGATCATCTTTCTCGTCTTGAAAATCCCGAATTAGAAGTTCTAAATGAATCGGCCATACAAGACAACTTTCCTGATGAATATCTATTGAATATAGATTATAATGAAATACCATGGTTTGCAGACTATGCAAACTACTTAGTATGTGGATTCCTTGAAAAAGGATTATCGTACCAAAAACGAAAGAAATTCTTTAGTGATATAAAACACTATTTCTGGGAAGATCCACATCTGTTTAAAAGTTGTCCAGATGGAATAATACGCCGATGTGTATTCGGAGATGAAGCTAGTAAAATCTTAAACCATTGTCACACAGGACCAACAGGGGGGCATTATGGGCCTCAACTAACAGAAAGAAAAGTTTATGATGCTGGATTCTATTGGACTACAATTTACAAAGACGCACACCTTCTTTGCAAATCCTGTGATGCTTGTCAAAGGGCCGGAAAAATAAGTCAACGTGATGAAATGCCACAAAATGTCATTCAAGTATGTGAAGTATTTGACATTTGGGGCATTGACTTTATGGGTCCATTTCCAAAATCTCATAATAATCTCTATATTCTCGTAGCCATTGATTATGTATCTAAATGGGCGGAAGCACAAGCTCTCCCAACTAACAATGCACGAGTTGTAGTCAATTTTTTAAAACGTCTTTTTGCAAGGTTTGGAACACCGAAAGCTTTAATAAGTGATCGGGGTACTCATTTCTGTAATAATCAACTTGAGAAAGTTCTCAAAAGATATGGAGTAACTCATAAAATCTCCACCGCATATCATCCACAAACAAGTGGACAAGTTGAAAATACCAACCGAGCATTAAAACGTATTCTAGAGAAAACCGTAGGATCAAATCCGAAGGAATGGTCCATAAAATTGGAGGATGCACTCTGGGCTTTTAGAATAGCCTACAAAACTCCAATTGGAACCACACCTTTTAAACTCGTTTACGGAAAAGCATGTCATCTTCCAGTAGAAATTGAACACAAAGCATTTTGGGCTTTGAAGACATGTAATATTGATTTACATGAAGCCGGATGTCTACGGTTAAGTCAATTAAACGAATTAGAAGAATTAAGACATGAAGCATATGAAAATTCCTTAATCTATAAGGAAAGAATGAAGAAATGGCATGATAAAAGAATCAGAAGTTCAAAAGAATTCAAAGAAGGAGACAGAGTTCTTCTTTTCAATTCACGATTCAAGCTATTTCCTGGAAAATTGAAATCAAGATGGTCTGGACCATTCATAGTCAAAAGAGTTTTTCCATACGGAACAGTAGAATTAATAAATTCAAATGAGATTGAATTTAAAGTTAATGGTCACAGAGTTAAACATTACATACATGGTCCGATGGAAGTTGACAATGAAGTTAATCATAATTTCACCACCCAATAAAACCTTCAAAATGAAAACATAAATATGTTATCAACAACATATGAAAAATTAAAATTGGAATATAGGGAGGAGTCAAATTTGAGTGATGAAGAAGAATTCTTATACAAACCTCCCATTCCAAGAAACGAAGAAAAATGTGAACAAGAAGTTCAAATAGAAGTGAAAGAACCAAGAAAAGAACACCCGAAAAAGGTTTACAAACCAACTCGACTTACTAAAGCAGGAGACCCGGGTGAATTTATCATTTCTTGCTTGCTTAATGATGGTGCTGTATATAATGGACTCGCAGATTTAGGAACAAGTGCAAATATTATGCCTCTTTCCTTATACAAAAGATTAGGCATGGGTAAATTAAAACCAACCAAAATAGGTGTTCAATCATTTGACCAAACCATTAAACACCCGGTTGGAATAGCAAATAATTTACTTGTTAACGTGGGAAGTTTGACCTTTGTTGCAAACTTCATAGTGATTAATATGGAGGAAAACCTTGATATTTCTCTAATTCTAGGTCGCCCATTTTTAGCAACCACCGAGGCATTCATTGATGTAAGAGAAGGTAGAATGACACTTAGGGATGGTGATACATCGATCACCTTTGTGAACCGAAAGTTTAGATCTCCACCAACCAAAACTGTTAGACCAATAAAAACGCATAAGTGTGGGGAAGATGAAGAAACACTTAATGATGATCCAATCACAAAGAATGCCGTTGATGATACGAAATTAGATGAACCCATTTTTAACAGTTCAACGAAGAAACTTTATAAACGGATTCACGATGCTAAGATTAAAGGAAACTTTAAGTTATGTAACCGATTAGTATCCAATTTATCACCAAAAGAAAAGGCGATGTTAGTTGAATTTGTGAAAGTTACGGAGGAAATCAACAAATGAATTGAAGTAAAAGTCAAAGATATACAAGTTGTTGATGATTCAATTGAAAATAATGTTAATCACAATTTCAACTAAGTGTAGGGAGGTTTATGTATTTATGTTAGAATTAGATTTTCTGTTTTCGTGTAGTTCTCGAAAATGGAACCCGAATGGTCTTTCCCTAGCAGACCCTAAAGAACTAGTCTTCTCCCCCCATTCTGAATTTTTATTTTTTTTTAGTTTTTTTTTTCAAAATGAAGACTTCCTGTGAATTAAACCATGGTCTAATGCTACACGCTCTGATCACTAAACGTAATAATGACACACTTCCAAGTGAATTGGTATCATTAATAAGAGGTAAATTGGACGGAGTAAGAAAAGAATCCAGATGCGAAGATAATAAGTTACAATTTGGTAAAGGAAAATCAAAATCCGCATCGAAAAGAAGAGCACGACACCTTGAAAAATGTCACAAATGTGGAAAATGGTCACACGAAGGTAAATGTTCAAATAATCAAACCTATTCAAACACCGAATTTGTTACTTTATGCAGAGATGGACCGTTCATATGTTTAGAAGAAAAAACGTTAAATGCTCGAGGTTACGCCTATGTAGCCATGGAGAACCAATTAGTCCGACTATCTTATGAGTGGGCTAGAGCATATCACTAAGAAATATATTTCACAGGTAAGTTTGTACAATTTTCATTTTTATTTTTATTTTTATTTTTAACCTTTTGATAATAAACGCTAATTTGTTCGCTATAAAGTATTAAATTGGTATTCGATAAAATTAGGTCTTGCGACCGAAATTATTGATATTATTCAAAAATTTATTACATCACTGCGAAATTTACCGTTTATTCTTAAGGTATAAATATCTTTAATCAATCAACCCAAAATATTTCAAAAATTCGTCATGAGTTAAATTAGGTCATGGAACCGAAATTACTTTACCGAAAAGAGGGGCGCATATTTTTGATAATATTTGATTGATTAAAGTGGGATAAAAGCCAAAAAAAAAATTTATTTTTATTTTTACCATGATTTAAAATTAATATATAAAAATTAAAATAATATTGTAAACTTTTTAAATTAATATATTTAAAATTGTAAATATTTGAAAAATTGATATTTTTAATATAATTTTGTATGTATAAAAACAAAAATAAAATATAAGTTTGGTGTGAATTTATAATATGAATTTTTAATTAAGTTTGGTGTGAATTTTTTTAATTTTATGCATTTTAAATTTAAGTTTGGTGTGAATTTAAAAACAAAAATTTACTTTATTTCGCTAAGTTAAAAATATGATTTTTAAAATTCGTCGTGAGTTGAAGACTAGGTCGTTGAACCGAAATTGCTTTACCCGAGGGAGGGACGAGAACTTTTATTATCATTATTTTTAATCTTATTGAATTAAAGTATGCCAAAAACATTAAAAAAATCCAAAAATCTTTGCTTTTAAAACCGCGCTTTAAATAGACAAATTTTAAAATTTTGTCGAGGGACGGACTAGGACATCGTTCCGAAACGACCTCGTCCTAACTAACAAGGGAAACAAAATGTTAGAATTAATTAATTAATTGTTTTATAAGTTAAGGTTTTTATAAAAAAAAAAAAAAAAAAAAAAAAAAAAACTCCGCTACTCACAGAGTTTTAATGGGTAAACACCGCAAGTCGCGGAGAATCAAAAGATCCAGAAAAAAAAAATAAAAAGGCCGAACAGATCAGTGTACACACAAACACCACACAAATAACTGCGAAAAAACCCGAAAAAAGCCTCCCAAATTCGCAATTTTTGGCCATTTTTCATCAAATCTTTCACAAAATCATGTTGAGAAGGATGCTATCAAGGAATTACTCAAGAAAAAAGATAAATTTCTACACCAAAACACCCTTTAATCCGAATATTTAGTGTTCTTGAGCAAATTTATACCCAATTCGATTT
This sequence comes from Rutidosis leptorrhynchoides, assembly GCF_046630445.1. NCBI lineage: Eukaryota > Viridiplantae > Streptophyta > Magnoliopsida > Asterales > Asteraceae > Rutidosis > Rutidosis leptorrhynchoides. The sequence goes on along the minus strand of NC_092342.1, from coordinate 235,374,476 downwards.
TAATGCTTTTTAGTGTAATTATGCTTAAATTGCTTATGTATTATGCTTGTATAACCTAGATTGATGCTATTTAACATGATTAGAAGCCTTAAACTTCAAATTTTGAGTAATCTAGGGTTTGTGTTCTTGAGCAATTTGGGGCTTTTTGATATAAATAGGTTATGGCCGATTTTTGTCATGAATTATTGCTAAAATAAGTAGTGTAACATGTTTAGGTAGTTAAATGATCCAAACTTTGAGCCTAAACATGATTTTTGAGAATTAAAGTGGACTTTTTCAAGTCTAAAATTCATGAACTTGATTTTTGAGAGATAATGCCATTTGAAACTTGTTTAATTGCTAATAATGATTATTTTGACATGTTATTTAAGTTGAATGCTTATGAACTTGGTGAACATTTTCGTATATGCTTATTTGAAAAAGTATAGATTTGATAAAAATATGAAAATGAGCATAAGTTTGATATAAATTGAACATGTCATTGTAATTATTTTGCTTGATGATTTTGCTGACACTAATGCATATTTGGATGCACAAAAATTGTGTTTGATGTGTTTTGCAGACTGAAAGGGGTGAATCTTCATCCCAAGCTCGCATTGCTCCTCCTGAGAATGCGGAACAACAAGATGTTGATAACTATTACAAACAAGATATACCTCATCCAGTTATGACATTTTCAGATATGCACGTGGAAGATTTGCACCCGAACTTGAGATTAGACAGACGTTGGATAGATTATCCAAAATACCAAAGGAGCTTGCACACTCTTCATTCTAAAGCTGTTGAAGTACCTAGGGTAATAGAATGGGAACCATTAGAAGCCGTAGGATTGAGCGAACGGATTAGAGAATTACTTACACAGAGGTATGGTAATTCTACTTTTAACGATTGGGTACGATTATTCAACATGCGTAGACCTATATATAAAGTATGGTGTGAAGAATTATTGTGTAGTATAGAAATAAATGATCGGGTAGCTACTTTAACCGATCAAACTTTTATTAGATTTTTGTTAGGAGGTTCGATGCGCCACATGTCTCTACTAGACATGGCTTAGGCCTTACGTATATATACGCCTGAGGAGCTAGCATCTGCCGATTGTTGAGGGTCGATATTAAATGGTAGGAAGATTGATGAAAATTTTGATACACATGGTGTATGGAGTCAAATGACTAGCCATCACCGATTTAAAGGGGGAAATTACTCTTATTTGGATATAGATAGAGCTGAGTTAAGAGTAATTCATAGGTTTCTATCGAACTCGATTACACAGCGAGGTAAAAATAAGGAAAAGGTAAATGAGCAAGATTTATTTTACCACATGTGTATTCGAGACCCACAAAGTGCTGTAAGTATACCTTATTGTGTGGGTTATTATTTATCAGCTATGGTTAGGAGAATGAGACCGCACAGTATAATAGGAGGTGGTATATTTATTACATTAATTGCTGAGTATCTCGATGTGGATATAAGTCGGGGGGGATTATTAATCGAAGAACCACAACCCCACGATACAATTGGTTTAAATGTATATCATGGTGCTAAGGTTTTGAAGAGGCGAAATAACGTCGCAGTACAATATAATGGAAGACATCCACAGGTTGAGAGAAATCAACAGCCAGGTAATGCGGGAGGGGGAAATGAAATGACAGAAATACAAAGGTTTATAGCTTCACAAGAGTATGAAAATGCGAGACATCGAGCATTTGAAGATTGGCAAGTTCATCAAAACCACATCATAGCTCATTGCCAACATATAGGTAGACACTATATTCCTACTCCAAAGCCCGTATTTCCTCCCTGGTCTATAGAGATCCAACCACCGTATCCTACTTATAACCCAGCTGAAGCATTTTATAACACATACGGTTATGCATGGAACCCCTACTGGTATCAGTAACAACCCTAGTTTATTTAGTTTTATTTATTTTATTTTTGTAATGTTACTACATTTAACACTTATGTTAATATTGTAATAGTTTTTATAATTTTCTAACTTTTATTATTAGATTTTAATAATTTTTGAATGTGGGTTAATATACCAAACTTCAAAAATATGTATATATGTTGCAGTTTATCTTATGTACACAACAGGGTAAAACAACGCATTTTCAAAGATTGACATTAAGTTCAGCAAAAGCTACTAATTTTGACGACAAGATGAAAAATAAATGTGATGTAACAACAAGACGGAATGAACAAATGATGTGCACCATTTATCATTCAACACAAACAACAATATGTTTGGAAACTTTGGTAAAATTTAATCATTTTTCTACGCTAATCACCCTCAATAATTTAAATTGTTACTGATTTCTTGCAAATGAGGGCATTGCAAGATCTTAAGTGTGGGAAGGGGTTAAATTCTTTCGGATTTTAAAATTTTTACTTTATACACTTGGTTACTGTCATAACCCGTCCTTAACCATAAGAACGAGTTAGATAACGTATGATTTCATTGCGAGGTATTGACCTCTATATGCGACATTTTTAAAAGAACAACTGCATTTATTTTACATTACAAACCATAACTCTTATTTTAATACAAGCTTTAGACAATATAAAGATGATTATCGTTTAGCGATAATCTTAGACTTACAAACTTTACATGTGATGATAACAATACGATTTCCAACATATTTTACATTACAAATCCTCCGATATGCAGTTTTATTTTTGACACAAATATGCATACTCAAGATCTTGCTTAAATTCAACATGTTGCAGCGGAAGCTTCTAATTATCACCTGAGAATGAACATGCTTAAAACGTCAACATAAAGTTGGTGAGATATAGGTTTAATGCCGGCAGCAATATATATATATATATAGACCACAAGATTTCATATATAAACATTTTAATAAAAATATATTCTAAGTGGTTGAGCACTTGGTAACCATACTTAACATTTAATCACGTCGCATATTCCCATTATTATGAAATCTTACTACACCGTACCAAGTGTAGTCACGAAACGAAGTACTGTGCAACCGTTGAATACTGGTCGTCCAGTCCGGTTGGGGTTGTCAGGCCCGATAGATCTATCAACAGGATTCGCGTTTACAATACCGCTGTAAATAGTAGTTACCAAGCTACAGGGAAGTATGCCAGTGGTACAACTCAACGTAGAATATATTTTTCAGTTACTTGTGTCCATATCGTAAAACATAAAATACATGTATTCTCATCCCGAAATATTTAGAGTTTAAAAGTGGGACTATATACTCACTTTTGCCTTGAAGATATATATATTTTGACTTGGTCTCCTGTTGATATCACGAACCTATCCATATATAATTTATCAATATATTTTCATTTTAAACAATCGTCACATATATATACTTATTATACTTTTAATACTTTTAATAATTTCTTAGTCCGTAGTTAGCAGTCCGATGTTAGTAATTCAATTTTAATGGTTCATATTTAGGTGTTTAATAAATAAATAAAACCCCCATCGAAATAAATAAAACCCCATCGTATTCGTATTGGTCGGGATTAATCTTGACCCACGGTACCGGTGTTGTCAAATGACGTGTTGCGTACATAAAGTACCGGTGTTGTCAAATGACGTGTTGCGTACAATCATGGGATCTTATGATTAATCTTCTCGTATTGTTTACGGGTGGTCCTGAAATATATAAAATTAAATTATGAGTACATATATATAAAATATCATGTTATTTTAGAAAGATGTGATTTATTTAATTTTTCTCCAATTATTTTCGTGGCTAAACTAGTTTTAGATATCCAATTTTGTTTTGGTCATAGTTTCTTCGTTACAACTCCGTTTTCGTTGGTTCAACTTGCCACTTCCTTGGATCGAGCCCCTCTTTAAGAATATGAACTGCAAATACCTTAGTTTGTATTCGAAATCACAGGTCATAGGTCAAACTTTGGTGAAACTTATGAAGTTGATCATTTTCCATCATGTAAACAACCTTAAATGATTATTTTTCTAAAAATACTTATACTTTGAGTTAAATCATGAAATTTTTATGTGTTATCATATTCATAGTAAATATCATTTTTCCAGAAAATAAACCTCCAATTCAAGGTTCAAAATAGTTTTTAACTATACAACCCAAAACAGCCCCCGGTTGCACTCCGACGTAGTAAATTCAGTTTTTAAGGTGATCTTTGAAAAACCAAGTTATACCTTGTTAAATTAGAATATATTTATGATATATTACAGGTCTTGAAGTATTTTAAAAGTTAAGTTAGAAGGATCTATTTAGTTTGCAAACAAGTTTGAAAACATTCAAACTATGTTCTTGTTGTTAAAATTTTATACCATAAAATAAGATAACTATATATATATGAATCGAATAAGGTTATGAACAAAGTTACTACCTCAAGTTACTTGGACAAGGTTGCTGTAAAAGAGAAGTAAAAACCTAGAATCAAAAGAGTGGTGGAGTTGGATGAAAGATTGGAAATAAACTTGTATTCTTGAAAGGATTATTGAAGTGTTCTTGGAAGGTTTTTCTTATGATGATTAAGGGTTGTTTTTGAGCTAGATCTTCATGGTAACTTGCTGAATTGTTGAAGGTGTTTAAGGGTTATGGAAGAGTGTGTGTTTAACTAAGAAATGATGTAGAAATTTGAATCAAAATGAAGTGCCCATGAAGCTTATAAAAAAACGTGGAACTAAGGTGTTCATGACAAGATTTTAGTTTGTTATCTTATGTAATTAGTCAATAAGCTTCCAAATTCCAATTACCTCTCATCTAGAGCAGTAATAATGGCTAGTTAGGTGGTGATTTGATGTGTATATACTAATAGTAAATACGTATAGAAGCTAGGTATGATACGAGTACATATACTCTAGATATACGTATAGAAATCTTGTGAAAAATGGAATGAGAATTCAAATATAGCTATCTTTTATGAATACACTTATATTGTTTTATGTATTTAAGTCCTTAAAAAGTGATTAAATACATTATATATACGATATATGTATAAACATTATAGGTCATAAGTATTTATATCAAAAAAACGTTACGTATGGTTATTGTTTTGAAAACTTAAGTTAGTAGTTTCAAAATATACTTATAACTTATTGTTATTAATACAAAATGAGATATTAAAACATCCATAAATCATGTTAAATATGTATATATACATATATATACACAAACGTATAATTATCATATATTATATAGTTCGTGATATCATCGGTCAAACTAGACGGTAAAACGTTGTGTAAAACTCTTTTCAAAAACATAAGTCTCAACAATTTGGATTGCTTATCATGTTGGTAAGGTTTAATTTATGTAAATATTAATCTTATAAGTATAAATTGATCGAAAAAGTCCGAGTCATTACAGTACCTACCCGTTAAATAAATTTTGTCCCGAAATTTTAAAATTGTACCTATTTTGCGTCATCGGAAAACAGATGTGGGTACTTTTGTTTCATTTGATCCTCTCGTTCCCAAGTAAACTCGGGACCTCTTCGAGCATTCCAACGAACCTTAACGATCGGTATGTTGCTCTGCTTGAGCCGTTTAACTTCACGGTCCATGATCTCGATTGGTTCTTCTATGAATTGTAGTTTCTCGTCAACTTGAATTTCTTCAAGAGGAATGGTGAGGTCTTCCTTTGCAAGACACTTTTTAAGGTTCGAGACGTGAAATGTATTATGTACTCCGGCGAGTTGTTGCGGTAACTCGAGTCGATAAGCTACCGGTCCGATGCGTTTGATAATTTTGAACGGGCCTACATACCTTGGGTTTAGTTTACCCCTTTTTCCAAAACGTATTACACCTTTCCAAGGTGACACCTTTAGCATAACCATATCACCGATCTGAAACTCTAATGGTTTTCTTCGGATATCGGCGTAGCTCTTTTGGCGACTACGGGCTGTTTTCAATCTCTCCTTAATTTGTACTATCTTCTCAGTCGTTTCGTGTATGATCTCGGGACCAGTTAATTGTCGATCTCCTACTTCATTCCAACAGATAGGAGATCTACACTTCCTTCCATACAGTGCTTCGAATGGTGCAGCTTTAATGCTCGCATGATAACTATTATTATACGAGAATTCTGCTAACGGTAAATACTTATCCCATCCGTTTCCAAAATCGATCACACATGCCCTAAGCATGTCTTCAAGAGTCTGAATTGTTCTTTCACTCTGCCCATCAGTTTGCGGATGATATGCGGTACTCATATCCAAACGAGTTCCTAGTGCCTCCTGCAGTGATTGCCAGAACTTTGAGGTAAATATACTATCACGATCAGATATAATTGAAATAGGTATTCCATGCCTTGAAACAATTTCCTTTATATACAATCGTAATAGTTTCTCCATTCTATCTGTTTCCTTTATAGGCAAGAAATGTGCAGACTTAGTGAGACGATCAAAAATTACCCAAATGGTGTCATAACCCCAGGCAGTCTTAGGTAATTTTGTGATGAAATCCATGGTAATACCATCCCATTTCCATTCTGGGATTTCTGGTTGTTGAAGTAATCCTGACGGCTTCTGGTGTTCTGCTTTGACTTTGGAACAAGTTAAACATTCCCCAACATATGTTGCAACGTCTGTCTTTAAATTAGGCCACCAATAATGCGTCTTAAGATCTTGATACATCTTTCCAACTCCAGGATGTATCGAGTATCTTGTCTTATGTGCCTCATTCAATATTAACTTCCTTAATCCACCCAACTTTGGTACCCAAATACGGTTTGCAAAATATCGAATTCCATCTTCCCGTATAACGAGTTGCTTCTCATACTTCTTCATTATTTCATTTCCTATATTTTCTTTAGTAAGTGCTTCTCGTTGAACTTCTTTAATTTGCGAGTTGAGATTCATGCGAATTTTTATGTTCATCGCTCGTACTCGAATCGGTTCTCGTTCCTTTCTGCTTAGTGCGTCAGCCACCACATTCGCTTTCCCGGGATGATAACGAATTTCACAATCATAGTCGTTTATTAACTCGACCCACCTACGTTGCCTCATGTTCAGCTGTTTCTGATCAAAAATATGTTGAAGGCTTTTATGATCAGTAAACACAATGCATTTAACCCCATACAAGTAGTGTCTCCATATCTTCAACGCAAACACGACTGCTCCCTGTTCTAGATCATGCGTCGTATAATTCTGCTCGTGAATCTTCAATTGTCGGGATGCGTATGCAATAACTTTCTTTCGTTGCATAAGAACACAACCAAAACCTTGTCGCGAAGCGTCACAATATATTTCAAAATCATCGTTCCCTTCAGGTAACGATAAAATAGGCACCGTAGTTAACTTCTTCTTCAGTAATTGAAATGCGTTCTCCTGCTCCGAGGTCCATTCGTATTTCTTCCCTTTTTGCGTTAATGCTGTCAACGGCTTAGCTATTCGGGAAAAATCTTGAATAAACCTTCTATAATAACCGGCTAAACCCAAAAATTGGCGTATCTGCATTGGTGTTTTAGGAGTCTCCCATTTTTCAATAGCCTCAATTTTAGTTGGATCAACCTGAATTCCTTTGCTACTAACAACGTGACCAAGAAATTGCACTTCTTTCAACCAGAAAGCACACTTAGAAAATTTAGCGTATAGCTGTTCTTTTCTCAACAACTCTAATATTAACCTTAAATGCTGCTCATGCTCTTGCTCACTCTTGGAATAGATAAGAATGTCATCAATGAAAACAATAACAAACTTATCTAAATATGGACTACAAACTCGATTCATGAGGTCCATGAATACAGCTGGCGCATTCGTCAATCCAAACGGCATGACCAAAAATTCGTAATGACTGTAACGTGTCCGAAAAGCAGTTTTCGGTATATCTTCTTCTTTGACGCGTAATTGATGATAGCCCGATCTTAGGTCAATTTTCGAGTACACACATGATCCTTGCAGTTGATCAAATAAGTCGTCAATTCTCGGTAATGGATACCGATTTTTGATAGTTAACTTATTTAATTCACGATAATCTATACACATCCTAAAAGATCCATCTTTCTTCTTAACAAACAAAATTGGAGCTCCCCACGGTGAAGTGCTTGGTCGTATGAATCCACGGTCCAGTAATTCTTTTAACTGACTCTGAAGTTCTTTTAACTCGGACGGTGCAAGTCTATATGGAGCACGGGCAACTGGTGCAGCTCCTGGTACTAAATCTATTTGAAATTCTACAGATCTAAATGGAGGTAATCCCGGCAACTCTTCCGGAAAAACTTCAGGAAAATCTCTTGCCACAGGCACGTCGTTGATGCACTTCTCTTTTTCTTTCTTTTCGACTTTATTAACATGTGCTAGAATAGCATAACATCCCTTTTCTAAACACTTCTTGGCTTTCAAACAGCTAATGAGTTTTAGCTTTGAGTTACCCTTCTCTCCATAAATCATCACCGGCATTTTATCCTTACAAGGAATGCGAATTGCCTTCTTGGCACACACAACTTCAGCTCCTATTTTGGATATCCAGTCCATGCCGACTATTACATCAAAACTTCCTAATTCTACGGGTATCAAGTCAATTTTAAACGTTTCTCCGGCTAACTTTATTTCACAATCACGACAAATTTTATCGGCTTTAATTAGTTTACCATTAGCTAACTCAATCATGTACTTAGCATCTAGAGGTAATGATGAACAATTCAATTTAGTATAAAAATTTCTACACACGTAACTTCTATCGGCACCAGTATCAAATATAATAGATGCTGATAAGTTATTAATGGTAAACGTACCCGTAACAAGCTCCGGGTCTTCACATGCCTCTCTAGCATTAATAACAAATGCTCTCCCACGTGCAGGTCCGATATTCTTTTCTGGATTCGGGCACTGGCTCTTATAGTGACCTTGTTTTCCACACCCAAAACAAGTAACGGTAGCCAAAGCAGTTCTATTTGCATTGGTGGCAGGAGTCTTGGTACCATTTGTATTTGTAACGAGAGCCCTACAATCTTCAGCAAGATGACCCTTTCGATTACATTTGTTGCATACCACATTACAGTAACCAAAGTGATGTTTGTGGCATCGGTTGCATAAAGGATTTTGTCCTTTGTAACCAAAGCTTGAACCACTACCTGCACCTTGCGTGGTTTCTTGTTTCTTAATGGATTGTTGTTGATTACCTCGATCATAATTTCCATTCCACTTTCTTTTGTTACCTGATACCTTCACATCAGTATTGGATGCTTTCTTATCCAAGATGACCTGATCCATTAACTCGTTTGCCATGGTTATAGCTTCATGAATTGTCTTAGGTTTCGATGCTGTAACGTTTGCCTTGACCTTTTTGGGCAAACCATATTTGTACATTTCAATCTTCAGTTCTTCGGTTGGAACCAATTCAGGACATAGTAAAACTAATTCCATGAATCGCTGATTGTAGTTGGTGATTTCAGTACCAACAACCTTCAGGCTTCGTAATTCATCTTCCAACTTCCTAACCTCGTTCCTTGGACAATATTCGTTGATTAACATTGTTTTGAATTCTTCCCATGGGGTATCATAAGCTACATCTCCTCCTACAGCCTTCACATAATTTTTCCACCATGTGAGTGCACTATCTTGTAAAGTGCACGATGCATACTTGGTCATGTCCTTTTCAACACAACCACTGATTTTAAACACAGTCTCCATCTTTTCTATCCACCGAGTTAAACCGATCGGTCCTTCCGTTCCACTGAATGATGAGGGCTTGCAAGCTTGAAAAGTCTTGTAGGTGCATCCTATACGAGGATTTGGGTTAACTGCAGCAGCTCTTGCGGCTTCGACCCATAACATTCTGTCGTTCACTCGCTGGTTGATGAATTCCTCGACTTCTTGTTCCGTCATTCGATTCAATCGCGCCATATTCTTCTATAAGAATGAAAAGAAAATAATTATTCACATGGAATATTATAGATGTAGTGTATATTTACAGTACATTATAGCTTATTAATAATATGAACCAGGTATTATTATAAAAGCCTTTTCTTCTTATTAGCATTTTATAATTATATCTAGGGTAATACCTACCCGTTAATGTTCATACTTAATAGCTTAGTACAGAACCAATTACTACCATCTAAATAATACTTAACCATGGAAAATTATTGCATTTCATACTTCACTATTTTACATATGCTTATCTTACATCGAACATTAAGCAAACCACACTAATAATATTATACAAAACATTATATGATCCCATGGTTTAATACAGCAGTGCATCGTTTGGTCTATTTTCTAGGACGTTTAGGTTCAAAGAATCGCTTAACGCTTATCCTGGCTGTCTGCCTATATTTTGGCGGTGTCTCCCTATATTTTGGCTGTGGGGCTGAAGAACTGGATGCCGGGATAGAACGAATAGGAATAGCGGGAATAGGGGTGGTAGTGTCTAGTGGAGTTGGTGCCACATCATCCTCACTAAACTCGGGATTTGAATTTTCTAATTCATTAGCCTTTCGTTTCTTTCCTAGTTCGAACTTGTCTTTTGTAATTTCCTGTATTTCTTCCTCGGGTTCACTTTCCTCCTCGGGTTCACTTTCCTCCTCGGGTTCACTTTCCTCCTCGGGTTCACTTTCCGGGTTCTCTATAGTTGGTTCATCCGGAATTTGTGAGTCTTCCCCAAAGATATCATTTTCGTCATCGGATAGGTTAATGACTGGAACACCATCTGAAGATTCTGGTTCGGAGTTGCTGAATGTGATAACAAGTTTTGAGCCCGACATCTATCACACAACAACTAACCCATTAGTACTACATAATATTTACATATAAATTTTAACCAACAATGATAAGCAATAGTTTTTAAATCAGACCCGGTCAAAGTCCAGACTTACTAATGTATCCTAACGACTTATCAGTTAGACACACTAATGCAAACCTGGTTCGCTAAGACCACCGCTCTGATACCACATGTCATAACCCGTCCTTAACCATAAGAACGAGTTAGATAACGTATGATTTCATTGCGAGGTGTTGACCTCTATATGCAACATTTTTAAAAGAACAACTGCATTTATTTTACATTACAAACCATAACTCTTATTTTAATACAAGCTTTAGACAATATAAAGATGATTATCGTTTAGCGATAATCTTAGACTTACAAACTTTACATGTGATGATAACAATACGATTTCCAACATATTTTACATTACAAATCCTCCGATATGCAGTTTTATTTTTGACACAAATATGCATACTCAAGATCTTGCTTAAATTCAACATGTTGCAGCGGAAGCTTCTAATTATCACCTGAGAATGAACATGCTTAAAACGTCAACATAAAGTTGGTGAGATATAGGTTTAATGCCGGCAGCAATATATATATATATATAGACCACAAGATTTCATATATAAACATTTTAATAAAAATATATTCTAAGTGGTTGAGCACTTGGTAACCATACTTAACATTTAATCACGTCGCATATTCCCATTATTATGAAATCTTACTACACCGTACCAAGTGTAGTCACGAAACGAAGTACTGTGCAACCGTTGAATACTGGTCGTCAAGTCCGGTTGGGGTTGTCAGGCCCGATAGATCTATCAACAGGATTCGCGTTTACAATACCGCTGTAAATAGTAGTTACCAAGCTACAGGGAAGTATGCCAGTGGTACAACTCAACGTAGAATATATTTTTCAGTTACTTGTGTCCATATCGTAAAACATAAAATACATGTATTCTCATCCCGAAATATTTAGAGTTTAAAAGTGGGACTATATACTCACTTTTGCCTTGAAGATATATATATTTTGACTTGGTCTCCTGTTGATATCACGAACCTATCCATATATAATTTATCAATATATTTTCATTTTAAACAATCGTCACATATATATACTTATTATACTTTTAATACTTTTAATAATTTCTTAGTCCGTAGTTAGCAGTCCGATGTTAGTAATTCAATTTTAATGGTTCATATTTAGGTGTTTAATAAATAAATAAAACCCCCATCGAAATAAATAAAACCCCATCGTATTCGTATTGGTCGGGATTAATCTTAACCCACGGTACCGGTGTTGTCAAATGACGTGTTGCGTACATAAAGTACCGGTGTTGTCAAATGACGTGTTGCGTACAATCATGGGATCTTATGATTAATCTTCTCGTACTGTTTACGGGTGGTCCTGAAATATATAAAATTAAATTATGAGTACATATATATAAAATATCATGTTATTTTAGAAAGATGTGATTTATTTAATTTTTCTCCAATTATTTTCGTGGCTAAACTAGTTTTAGATATCCGATTTTGTTTTGGTCATAGTTTCTTCGTTACAACTCCGTTTTCGTTGGTTCAACTTGCCACTTCCTTGGATCGAGTCCCTCTTTAAGAATATGAACTGCAAATACCTTAGTTTGTATTCAAAATCACAGGTCATAGGTCAAACTTTGGTGAAACTTATGAAGTTGATCATTTTCCATCATGTAAACAACCTTAAATGATTATTTTTCTAAAAATACTTATACTTTGAGTTAAATCATGAAATTTTTATGTGTTATCATATTCATAGTAAATATCATTTTTCCAGAAAATAAACCTCCAATTCAAGGTTCAAAATAGTTTTTAACTATACAACCCAAAACAGCCCCCGGTTGCACTCCGACGTCGTAAATTCAGTTTTTAAGGTGATCTTTGAAAAACCAAGTTATACCTTGTTAAATTAGAATATATTTATGATATATTACAGGTCTTGAAGTATTTTAAAAGTTAAGTTAGAAGGATCTATTTAGTTTGCAAACAAGTTTGAAAACATTCAAACTATGTTCTTGTTGTTAAAATTTTATACCATAAAATAAGATAACTATATATATATGAATCGAATAAGGTTATGAACAAAGTTACTACCTCAAGTTACTTGGACAAGGTTGCTGTAAAAGAGAAGTAAAAACCTAGAATCAAAAGAGTGGTGGAGTTGGATGAAAGATTGGAAATAAACTTGTATTCTTGAAAGGATTATTGAAGTGTTCTTGGAAGGTTTTTCTTATGATGATTAAGGGTTGTTTTTGAGCTAGATCTTCATGGTAACTTGCTGAATTGTTGAAGGTGTTTAAGGGTTATGGAAGAGTGTGTGTTTAACTAAGAAATGATGTAGAAATTTGAATCAAAATGAAGTGCCCATGAAGCTTATAAAAAAACGTGGAACTAAGGTGTTCATGACAAGATTTTAGTTTGTTATCTTATGTAATTAGTCAATAAGCTTCCAAATTCCAATTACCTCTCATCTAGGGCAGTAATAATGGCTAGTTAGGTGGTGATTTGATGTGTATATACTAATAGTAAATACGTATAGAAGCTAGGTATGATACGAGTACATATACTCTAGATATACGTATAGAAATCTTGTGAAAAATGGAATGAGAATTCAAATATAGCTATCTTTTATGAATACACTTATATTGTTTTATGTATTTAAGTCCTTAAAAAGTGATTAAATACATTATATATACGATATATGTATAAACATTATAGGTCATAAGTATTTATATCAAAAAAAACGTTACGTATGGTTATTGTTTTGAAAACTTAAGTTAGTAGTTTCAAAATATACTTATAACTTATTGTTATTAATACAAAATGAGATATTAAAACATCCATAAATCATGTTAAATATGTATATATACATATATATACACAAACGTATAATTATCATATATTATATAGTTCGTGATATCATCGGTCAAACTAGACGGTCAAACGTTGTGTAAAACTGAGACAATTTGGATTGCTTATCATGTTGGTAAGGTTTAATTTATGTAAATATTAATCTTATAAGTATAAATTGATCGAAAAAGTCCGGGTCATTACAGTTACCATTAAAAATACTAGTAACGCAGTAGTTGTATTAGAATCTAGTGCTCTCTGATAACAAAGAACAGCCCTAGTCTTATATACTGACTACCCAATTCTAGTAAAATTTTTCAAAATTTTCAATTAAATGAACTCAAAATCATGTTTATACATATTTATGAACGATAAAACTAGGTGTTAACACCGAAATTATTGTTACCTTGGAAAGGACATAAATTGAGAAACAAACTAAAATGTTAGAATTCATTTAAAATGGAATAGAGGAGAATAAAAAGGCAAAGAAAGGAAAATAAAAGCCAAGTGTGGGAAATTTTTACCAAGTTATTCAAAACATATATCACATATTTTTGTACAATTAATTGAAAATACTTTTGTTTTGGACGATAATTAACTGTTTTACCCGATGAAAGAAAAGAAGAGATGGATCTACACGATGAATCAATTCCATCATTAAAAGGAAGTAAAGTCTTCCGAAAAAGAAACGCGCTTCTTGATTTAGGTCATGAAGTTGTCGTCCAGACCAGCTGTAGGTTGACGAAAAACCTAGAAAAGTCATCACTAAAATCAGCAGGAAATCCACGGACCTCAGCATCAAACAGGGTCGCCATGTGGTCAGACTTATCCTAACCATGAGAGGATCTGTCTTGTAAAATGGGGAGGACGCCGTGCAAATTAGCTTGATAAGACTAATGAATCAGATCCCCAGAAAGGATAATCTCCTTAAAGATCAAAAATCAGCTTTTAAGACTGATATTACTCAATCATAGAGATTGACCTTAAAGATTGAGACTTACAAACTCATGGAATTCAATGATATCTAAACTCGAGCTTGAACGAGAAAATATTTTGATCAAAATTTCAAACCGATTTGTTTTCTGAAAACCTATTTTCAATGCGTTCATTACCATTGAACGTAAAATCCTAGGAATTCACCTGGAATTCGTTAGGTCACCTGAACCAAATCGGGTGTCAACCGTAAGAACGGTGGTTGCATAGCATGGTCGAAGACAGGACCTTGTGCCAGACCGAAAAATTATAAGGGTGAGCTTTACTATTGCTCCTACAAAGGATAGTAATTGCGTCCGACACGTTATAGACCATAATTAAAAGAATGTCAGGGGACATTGCCTTAACAGTTGCTTGTTCAACGCTTTCCTTTACAACCGGACGGTAGTTTATCGAAAGGTAATATACGGAGCAAGTATACTGGACGTGATGCTTTCCTAATACAAGATTAGCAAGTGGGTGACACAAAACCGCAAGTTTTGAGCTAAAATTTTCAAATCTGAAACCCACTAAACCCACAAAAAGAATTTGCAAACACCGGTGAAGGGTTATTTCGGAAAACTTATCTAGGGTAAAAGCTAGATTTAATTTTCAAAAGATCAAATGTTTTCTTAAAGATCCAATTTCCTTAATGGATCTAAATTTTATAGTCATGTGGGACTGTAAACCACATCGTTACTACCATTGTTTATATCGCCGTATAGAAATCACTGATGTACAAAGTGTGAAGAATAAAGAAGTGATTCTAGTATTTCAAGACTATATTGCTTGAGGACAAGCAACGCTCAAGTGTGGGAATATTTGATAATGCTAAAAATGAACATATATTTCATAGCATTATTCCTCAAGAAAGACAAGCTTTTAGTTGAAATTGTCCTATTTACAAGTGATATTCGTTTAAATAATAAAAGGTGAAGACAAAAGACAGATTCGACGAATTGAAGACGCAAACGACCAAAAAGCTCAAAAGTACAAAATACAATCAAAGAGGTTCCAATTATTGATAAGAAACGTCTCAAAATTACAAGAGTACAAGATTCAAAATGCAAAGTACAAGATATTAAATTGTACGCAAGGACGTTCGAAAATCCAGAATCAGGACCAGAGTCAAATCTCAACGCTCGACGCAACAAACTAAAAATTACAAATTAATTATGTATATAAATATAATATAATATATAATTAATTATATAAATTATATTATATTTATTATTAAAATCCGTCGGCAAAGCTAAGATCCAAATTGGAGTGAGCTGTAAAAGCAAACTCCGCGACTCGCGGAGTTTGAAGAAGAAAAGTGCCACGAGTTGCGGAGAGACCCTGGACAAAAATGCCTATAAAAGCCAACGCATTTTGATCGTAAAATATATCATATATCAATCTCTCTATCTAAACGTATTATATATATATATATATATATATATATATATATATATATATATATATATATATATATATATATATATATATATATATATATATTTTAATTTTAATTTTAATTTTAATTTCTAATAATAAGGGTATGTTAGCGAATGTTGTAAGGGTGTAAGTCGAATTTCTGTCCGTGTAACGCTACGCTATTTTTAATCATTGTAAGTTATGTTCAACCTTTTTAATTTAATGTCTCGTAGCTAAGTTATTATTATGCTTATTTAATACCGAAGTAATCATGATGTTGGGCTAAAAATATTAAGATTGGGTAATTGGGTTTTGTACCATAATTGGGGTTTGGACAAAAAAACGACACTTGTGGAAATTAGACTATGAGCTATTAATGGGCTTTATATTAACTAAATGATACCTCGTTAATTTAATATATAGACTTATAATTTGACGTATTTATATATAACCACATACGCTTGACTGGGTACGGTGGGCGGGATATCTATAAATACCAATAATTATTCATTTTACCGGACACGGAACTGGATTAATAGTTAATAGACTTGTTGAAACAGGGGTGAATTACATTCAAGGGTAATTGGTGTAATTGTTAACAAAGTAGTAAAACCTTGGTTTACACGCAGTCGATAACCTGGTGTATTCATTAAACAAATTATTAAAACCTTGTTACAATTCGAATCCCCAATTAGTTGGAATATTTGACTTCGGGAATAAGAATAATTTGACGAAGGCTTTCGTTCTTTATATTTATGACTGATGGACTATTATGGACAAATCCGTATGGACATATTAAATAATCCAGGACAAAGAACAATTAACCCATGGGAATAAACTAAAATCAACACGTCAAACATCATGATTACGAAAGTTTAAATAAGAATAATTCCTTTATTTTTATATTTAATTGCACTTCTAATTATCGTACTTTTATTTATTGTTATTGTATTTAATTGCACTTTTAATTATCGTACTTTTTAATTATCGCAATTTTATTTTAACGCACTTTTATTTATCGCAATTTCATTATCGTTATTTACTTTACGCTTTAAATTAAGTCTTTTATTTATTTAATATTTTATATTAGGTTTTAACTGCGACTAAAATTTTAAAAATCGACAAACCGGTCATTAAATGGTAAAAACCCCCCTTTAAAATAATAATATTACTTATATATATATTTGTATTTTTATAAATTAAACTAATATAGCGTTAAGCTTTGTTTAAAGATTTTTCCCTGTGGAACGAACCGGAGTTACTAAAAACTACACTACTGTACGATTAGGTACACTGCCTATAAGTGTTGTAGCAAGGTTTAAGTATATCCATTCTATAAATAAATAAATATCTTGTGTAAAATTGTATCGTATTTAATAGTATTTCCTAGTAAAATATAAGCTATTTCATATACGCCTTGCATAACATTATATGTATAAACATGATTTTGAATTCATTTATTTGAAAATTTTGAAAAATTTTACTAGAATTGGGTAGTCAGTATATAAGACTAGGGCTGTTCTTTATTATCAGAGAGCACTAGATTCTAATACAACTACTGTGTTACTAGTATTTTTAATGGTAATCAAGTGTAATTTTTTTTTTTAAAATCCGAAAGAATTTAACCCCTTCCCACACTTAAGATCTTGCAATGCCCTCATTTGTAAGAAATCAGTAACAATTTAAATTATTGAGGGTGATTAGCGTAGAAAAATGATTAAACTTTACCAAAGTTTCCAAACATATTGGCGTTTGTTTGTTGAATGATAAATGGTGCAAAATGGTGATTTTGGGGTGCTTTTTTCGTGGATTTTTTGAAGAAATATGTGGTGTGTGTGTGTATGAAACTGGTCTGTCGACAGTTTATGCTTTCTGAGATTTTTAATCTCCGCGATCTCGAAGGGGGACACCCTCCTGGCTCCGTGATCTCGAAACACCTTTTTTTTATTTATAAAACCTTTAACTTTTAAAATAGAAATTATATAATTTAAAAATTTTGTTTTTCTTGTTATTTAGGACGAGGTCGTTTCGGATCGTTGTCCTAGTCCGTCCCTCGACAAAATTTTAAAATTTGTCGTTTTTAAGCGCTGGTTTAAAAGCAAAGATTTTTTCGTTTTTTAATTTTTTTGGCATACTTTAAATTAATAAGATTAAAAATGATGATAACAAAATTTCTTGTCCCGCCTTCGGGTAAAGCAATTTCGGCTAAATGACCTAGTCTTCAACTCACGACGAATTTTAGAAATCATATTTTTAACTTAATGAAATAAAGTAAATTTTTGTTTTTAACTTCACACAAACTTAAATTTAAAATGCATAAAATTAAAAATTCATATTAATATTATTAATATTTATATATTTTAGTTTTACAAACTCATATTAAAAATATTAGTTTTTAAAATATTCACAAACTTAAACATATTGATTTAAAAATATTTACAATATTAATTTAATATTTTAAAAACAAGGTAAAAATAAAATTAAAAATCTTTTTGGTCTTTTATCCCACTTTAATCAATCAAATATTATCAAAAATATACGCCCCTCTTTTCGGTAAAGTAATTTCGGTTTCATAACCTAGTTTAACTCATGACGAATTTTTGAAATATTTTGGGTTGATTGATTAAAGATATTTATACCTTAAGAATAAACGGTAAATTTCGCAGTGATGTAATAAATTTTTGTATGATATCAATAATTTCGGTCGCAAGACCTAATTTTATTGAATACCAATTTAATACTTTATAGCGAACAAATTAGCGTTTATTATCAAAAGGTTAAAAATAAAAATAAAAATAAAAATAAAAACTGTACATACTTATCTGTGAGATAGATTTCTTAGTGATATGCTCTAGCCCACTCATAAGATAGTCGGACTAATTGGTTTTCCATAGCTACATAGGTGTAACCTCGAGCACTCAACGTTTTTTCTTCTAAACATATGAACGGTCCATCTCTGCATAAAGTAACAAATTCGGTGTTTGAATAGGTTTGATTATTTGAACATTTACCTTCGTGTGACCATTTTCCGCATTTGTGACATCTTTCAATTTGTCGTGCTCTTCTTTTCGCTGCGGATTTTAATTTTCCTTTACCAAATTGTAACTTATTATTTTCGTTTCTCGATTCTTTTCTTACTCCGTCCAATTTACCTCTGATTAATGATACCAATTCACTTGCTCCTAAATCTGCGAGTCCATTATATACAGCACCATCATTAAGCAAGCAAGAAATGATAAATTCACTCGGGTCTCCTGCTTTAGTAAGTCGAGTTGGTTTGTAAACCTTTTTCGGGTGTTCTTTTCTTGGTTCTTTCACTTCTATTTGAACTTCTTGTTCACATTTTTCTTCGTTTCTTGGAATGGGAGGTTTGTATAAGAATTCTTCTTCATCACTCAAATTTGACTCCTCCCTATATTCCAATTTTGATTTTTCATATGTTGTTGATAACATATTTATGTTTTCATTTTGAAGGTTTTCTTGGGTGGTGAAATTATGATTAACTTCATTGTCAACTTCCATCGGACCATATATGTAATGTTTAACTCTGTGACCATTAACTTTAAATTCAATCCCATTTGAATTTATTAATTCTACTGTTCCGTATGGGAAAACTCTTTTGACTATGAATGGTCCAGACCATCTTGATTTCAATTTTCCAGGAAATAGCTTGAATCGTGAATTGAAAAGAAGAACTCTGTCTCCTTCTTTGAATTCTTTTGAACTTCTGATTCTTTTATCATGCCATTTCTTCGTTCTTTCCTTATAGATTAAGGAATTTTCATATGCTTCATGTCTTAATTCTTCTAATTCGTTTAATTAACTTAACCGTAGACGTCCGGCTTCATGTAAATCAAGATTACATGTCTTCAAAGCCCAAAATGCTTTGTGTTCAATTTCTACTGGAAGATGACATGCTTTTCCGTAAACGAGTTTAAAAGGTGTGGTTCCAATTGGAGTTTTGTAGGCTGTTCTAAAATCCCAGAGTGCATCCTCCAATTTAATGGACCATTCCTTCGGATTTGATCCTACGGTTTTCTCTAAAATACGTTTTAAAGCTTGGTTGGTATTTTCAACTTGTCCACTTGTTTGTGGATGATAAGCGGTGGAGATTTTATGAGTTACTCCATATCTTTTAAGAACTTTCTTAAGTTGATTGTTACAAAAATGAGTACCCCGATCCCTTATTAAAGCTTTCGGTGTTCCAAACCTTGCAAAAAGACGTTTTAAAAAATTGACTACAACTCGTGCATCGTTAGTTGGGAGAGCTTGTGCTTCCGCTCATTTAGATACATAATCAATGGCTACAAGAATGTAGAGATTATTATGAGATTTTGGAAATGGACTCATAAAGTCAATACCCAAAATGTCAAATACTTCACATACTTGAATGACATTTTGTGGCATTTCATCACGTTGACTTATTTTTCTGGCCCTTTGATAAGCATCACAGGATTTGCAAAGAAGGTGTGCGTCTTTGTAAATTGTAGGCCAATAGAATCCAGCATCGTAAACTTTTCTTGCTGTGAGTTGAGGCCCATAATGCCCTCCTGTTGGTCCTGTGTGATAATGGTTTAAGATTTGACTAGCTTCATCTCCGAATACACATCGGCGTATTATTACATCGGGACAAATTTTAAACAAATGTGGATCTTTCCAGAAATAGTGTTTTATATCACTAAAGAATTTCTTTCGTTTTTGGTACGACAATCCTTTTTCAAGGAATCCACATACTAAGTAGTTTGCATAGTCTGCAAACCATGGAATTTTATTATAATCTATCTTCAATAGATATTCATTAGGAAAGTTGTCTTGTATGGCCGATTCATTTAGAACTTCTAATTCGGGATTTTCAAGACGAGAAAGATGATCAGCGGCGAGATTTTATGCTCCCTTTTTATCCCGGATTTCAATATCGAACTCTTGTAAGAGTAAGATCCAACGGATTAATCTTGGTTTAGCATCTTGTTTCGAAAATAGGTATCTAAGAGCAGAATGGTCAGTATAGACCGCCGTTTTTGCTAGAACGAGATATGAACGAAATTTGTCAAAAACAAAGACCATAGCAAGAAGTTCTTTTTCAGTAGTTGTGTAGTTCATTTTTTGCTCCTTGTAATGTCTTACTAGCATAATATATAGGTTGAAATCGTTTTTCAATCCTTTGTCCTAAAACGGCTCCAATTGCAAAATCACTTGCATCGCACATTAGTTCGAATGGTAGATTCCAATTTGGAGTTATCATGATCGGCGCATTAGTGAGTTTCTCTTTAAGTATATTAAAAGATTTGATGCATTCATCTGAAAAGATGAATAGAGCATCCTTTTCTAGGAGTTTATTCATAGGAGTGGAAATTTTAGAAAAATCTTTTATGAAACGTCGATAAAAACCGGCATGCCCTAGAAAACTCCTAACTCCTCTAATATTGGTGGGATGTGGAAGTTTAGCAATTACATCTATTTTAGCTCTATCCACTTCAATTCTTTCCTTTGAGATTTTATGACCAAGAACGATGCCTTCTTTAATCATGAAATGGCATTTCTCCCAATTAAGAACTAGATTTGATTGTTCGCATCTAATAAGCATTCATTCAAGATTAACTAGACATGATTCAAATGTATCATCGAAAATTGAAAAGTCATCCATGAAAACTTCCATGCATTCTTCTATCATGTCGTGAAAAATCGCCATCATGCACCTTTGAAAGGTTGCAGGGGCGTTGTAAAGTCCAAATGGCATGCGTTTGTAAGCAAAAGTACCATAAGGGCACGTGAATGTAGTTTTCTCTTGGTCCTCGGGTGCTATTGGAATTTGAAAATATCCGGAAAAACCATCAAGAAAACAATAGTAACTATTTCCGGCTAATCTTTCCAACATTTGATCAATAAAAGGTAAGGGAAAGTGATCTTTTCTGGTGGCGTCATTTAATTTTCTATAATCAATACAAACACGCCATCCTGTTACAGTCCTAGTAGAAATAAGCTCATTTTTCTCATTTGTGATGACAGTCATGCCACCCTTCTTAGGTACGCATTGAACTGGGCTTACCCATGGACTATCAGAAATTGGATAAATTAAACCTGCATCACGAAGTTTAATAATTTCTTTCTTAACAACATCTTGCATATTAGGATTTAGTCTTCGTTGATGTTGCACATACATTTTATGACCTTCTTCCATAAGGATTTTATGTGTGCAATATGAAGGACTTATTCCTTTAATATCATGAATTATCCATGCAATGGCTGGTTTATGAGCTTTTAGCACAGAAATGAGTTGAGATTTTTCATTTTCAGTAAGAGAAGACGATATTATTACAGGTAATTCAGATTCACCATGTAAATAAGCATATTCCAAATGGTTTGGAAGTGGCTTTAACTCTAATGTCGGTGGTTCTTCTATTGATGATTTGTATCGATATCTGTCTTCTTCTTTTAGCATTTGAATTTCTTCTGTTGTTGGTTCATATCCATTAGCCATAAGTGTAGCTAACATTTCAGTTTCATCAATTGGTTCAGTTCCTTCTCCTAAAGAACATTCTCCTGTTCCTTGTAATTCTGAAAATTCTTCTAACAATTCTGCATGTGATTCTATAGTTTGAATATAATAACATGTATCATCTGCAGATTGCGGTTGTTTCATGGATCTATCAACTGAAAAGGCAACACGTTCGTCCTCTATACTTAGGGTCAGTTTCTTACCGAACACGTCTATCATTGCTTTAGCCGTGTTTAAGAATGGTCTTCCTAATATGAGAGGTACTCGAGAATCTTCTTCCATGTCCAGAATAACAAAATCTACTGGAAATACTAAAGTACCAACTTTAACTAGCATGTTCTCCATTATCACTCTAGGATATTTTACTGATCGATCGGCTAGTTGTATGCTTATTCGTGTTGGTTTCAATTCTCCAAGGTCTAGTTTAGCGTATAATGAATACGGCATTAAATTTATACTAGCACCTAAGTCTGCCAATGCTTCTATTGAACTAAGACTACCCAGAAAACATGGAATTATGAAACTTCCTGGATCTGATAATTTTTCTGGTATCTTATTCAACAGTACTGCAGAACAATTAGCATTCATAGTAACAGCCGAGAGTTCTTCCATTTTCTTTCTATTTGTGATTAGATCTTTCAGGAATTTAGCATATCTAGGCATTCCTGAAATTACATCAATGAAAGTAAGATTTACATTTATCTGTTTAAACATATCCAAAAACTTGGATTGCTCGGCTTCAAGTCTCTCTTTTCTCATTTTACTTGGGTAAGGAAGTGGTGGTTGGTATGGTTTAACATAAGGTTTAGCCTTAACTATGTTATCTTCATTAACCTTTTCAACTACTGGTTCTTTTTCCTTATCTTGTTCAGATTGTGGTTCTTGTGGAGTAGGAATAGCTTCATCAGAAATTACAGGTATTTCAGGTGGTTTAAGTGTAATACCACTTCTTGTGGTAATGGCTTTAGCTGTTTCATTCCGGGGGTTAGCATTTGTATCACTAGGTAGACTTCCCGGTTTTCTTTCACCTATCAACCTTGCTAGGTTGCTTACTTCTTGTTCCAGATTTTGAATAGAAGCTTGTTGATTTCTAAATGCTTGAGCATTTTGTTCATTCGTTTGTTTCTGAGATGTGAAAAACTGAGTTTGAGAATCAACAAGCTTCGACATCATGTCTTCTAAATTTGGCTTTTTATCATCGATTTGTGGTGGTTTGTTTTGAAAAATAGGTCTTTGTTGATTGTAAGTATTATTGGATACTTGTTGATTACTAGGACCTTGTTGGTTGTTAATGTGGTAGTGAAGGGGTATAAAATACTATTAAATTTTGGCAGGAAATACTATTAAATACGATACAATTTTACACAAGATATTTATTTATTTAGAGAATGGATATACTTAAACCTTGCTACAACACTTATAGGCAGTGTACCTAATCGTACAGTAGTGTAGTTTTTAGTAAGTCCGGTTCGTTCCACATGGAATCTTTTTAAACAAAGCTTAACGCTATATTAGTTTACTTTTATAAAAATACAAATATATATATATATAAGTAATATTATTATTATAAAGGGGGTTTTTACCGTTTAATGACCGGTTTGTCGATTTTAAAACTTTAGTCGCAGTTAAATCCAAATGTAAAATATTAAAAATAAATACAAGACTTAAATTAAAGCGTAAAGTAAATAACGATAATGAAATTGCGAATAATAAAAGTGCGATAAAATAAACTTGCGATAATTAAAAAGTACGATAATTAAAAGTGCAATTAAATAAAATAACAATAAAAATGCGATAATTAGAAGTGCAATTAAATATAAAATAAAGGAAATTAAATATTAAATAAAAGAATTATGCTTATTTAAACTTCCGTAATCATGATGTTTGACGTGTTGATTTTAGTTTTATGCCCATGGGTTAATTGTCCTTTGTCCTGGATTATTTAATATGTCCATACGGATTTGTCCATAATAGTCCATCAGTCATAAATATAAAGTGCGAAAGCCTTCGTCAAATTATTCTTATTCTCGAAGTCAAATATTCCAACTAATTGGGGATTCGAATTGTAACAAGGTTTTAATACTTTGTTTAATGAATACACCAGGTTATCGACTGCGTGTAAACCAAGGTTTTACTACTTTGTTAACAATTACACCAATTACCCTTGAATGTAATTCACCCCTGTTTCAACAAGTCTATTAACTATTAATCCAGTTCCGTATCCGGTAAAATGAATAATTATTGGTATTTATAGATATCCCGCCCACCGTACCCAGTCAAGCGTATGTGGTTATATATAAATACGTCGAATTATAAGTTTGTATATTAAATTAACAAGGTATTGTTTAATTAATATAAAACCCATTAATAACCCATAGTCTAATTTCCACAAGTGTCGTTCTTTTATCCAAACCCCAATTATGGTACAAAGCCTAATTACCCAATTTTAGTAATTAGTCCAACATCATGATTACTTCGGATTAAATAAGCATAATAATAACTTAGCTACGAGACATTAATGTAAAAAGGTTGAACATAACTTACAATGATTAAAAATAGCGTAGCGTTACACGGACAGAATTTCGACTTACACCCTTACAACATTCGCTAACATACCCTTATTATTAGAATTAAAATTAAAATTAAAATTAAAATTATAATATATATATATAATACGTTTATATTGAGAGAAGAAGTAAAAAGATGGTTTTTGCGATCAGAATTTATTTGCTTTTATAGGGATTTTCAGAGTTTGGGGCTCCGCGACTCGCGGCCCTTTTGGCCTTCAAACTCCGCGAGTCGCGGTGTTTGCTTTTACAGCTCACACAAGTTTGGCTCTTTGTTTACCGACGGTTTTATAAATAAATATAATATATTAAATAATTATAAGAATTATTTAAATATTATATTATATTTATGTGCATAGTTGACTTGTAATTTTTAGTCCGTTGCGTCGAGCGTTGAGAGTTGACTCATGTCCCGGTTCCGGATTTTCGAACGTCCTTGCGTACAATTTAATATCTTGTACTTTGCGTTTTGAATCTTGTACTCTTGTAATTTCGAGACGTTTCTTATCAATAATTGGAACCTCTTTGATTTTGTTTTGTACTTTTGAGCTTTTTAGTCGTTTGCGTCTTCAATTCGTCGAATCTGTCTTTTGTCTTCACCTTTTATTATTTAAATGAATATCACTTGTAAATAGAACAATTGCAACTAAAAGCTTGTCTTTCTTGAGGAATAATGCTATGAAATATATGTTCGTTTTTAGCATTATCAGTTGTTGTATGGAATATTTCGGTTATAATTCTGGTTTTGATTGTAGATTGGTCTTGGCTGTTGATAATTGTTCTGATAATTATTTCCAGGCCTTTGGTTTATGTATGAAACATTCTCTCTTTGTTCCATTGTTAGTTCAATACTGAGACAATCTTTTGTCAAATGTGGTCCTCCACACTGCTCACAACTAATTCGTATTGAGTGGATATCTTTAGTCATCTTTTCCATTCGTCTCTCGACAGCATCTATCTTTGCAGAAATGGAATCTAAGTCATGGCTAGAATCGGCTCTAGCTGCTTTAGATGATCTGACGATATCTTTTTCTTGGTGCCACTCATGTGAGTGGGAAGCAGTGTTATCAATAATTTTGTAAGCGTCAGTTTCTGTTTTCTTCATAATGGAACCACCAGCTGCTATATCGATGTATTTTCTTGTTGTGATGTCGCATCCTTGGTAGAATATTTGTACTGTTTGACAGGTGTCTAAACCATGTTGCGGACATCCTCTTAATAACTTTCCAAATCTTGTCCACGCCTCATATAGAGTTTCGTTTGGCTTTTGTGTGAACGTAACAATTTCTCCTTGAACGTAACAATTTCTCCTTTAAGAAATTTTTCAACTAAAACATCCCATGTATCAATCGCCCCTTCAGGTAACGATTCCTACCAATCTTTGACTTCTCCCTTTAAAGTCCAGGAAAATAACATGAGATATATCTGTTCATCCTCCACTTCTCTTATTTTAAATAGTGTGCAGATCCTATTAAAGGTACGAAGATGTTCATTTGGATCTTCCTTCGGTGCACCACTAAATTGGCATTGATTAGTTACCATGTGTAGGATTTGTCCTTTGATTTCATAATTTGGTGCATTTATGTCAGGTTGAGTAATTGCGTGACCTTGGCCAGTGCGTTTAGCTCTCATTCTGTCTTCCATACTTAGAGGTTCCAAATTCTCCAAGATTGAATTTGTTGAATCTGAATCACTATAGGATTCTGATTTAATGGTTGGTTCCTCAATAATCTCTGTTTGAATGATTGGTGCTTCCGGAGGAAAGATTAATGGTTCAGGATCTCAAAATTGCCCCTGAATATTCTCCGGATTCTCAATTGTGAGGTCGGGTTCAAAAAATGGATTATCGGAAATTTGAATTGGAGTACTTGGTCGACTGGATGACGATTCTAAAGAAAAATCAACGGCGACAATATTTGCTAGATGTCTAGATCGAGTTACAGGTGGTGAACGTACAAAAGGTGGTGAACGTTTTGCTCGGTGCATTCACTGAATATCCTATTAGTTATAAAAATAAGAAAAATTATATAAGTTATCAAATTAATAGACTTTTCTGATTTTGCCCACGTTTCGAATAGTCAAAAGATGCAGCTGATTGTTAAAACTAAGGGGTATAAAATACTATTAATTTTTACAAGGAAATACTATTAAATACGATACAATTTTACACAAGATATTTATTTATTTATAGAATGGATATACTTAAACCTTGCTACAACACTTATAGGAAGTGTACCTAATCGTACAGTAGTGTAGTTTTTAGTAAGTCCGGTTCGTTCCACAGGGACAATCTTTAAACAAAGCTTAACGCTATATTAGTTTACTTTTATAAAAATACAAATATATATATATAAGTAATATTATTATTATAAAGGGGGGTTTTTACCGTTTAATGACCGGTTTGTCGATTTTAAAACTTTAGTCGCAGTTAAAACCAAATGTAAAATAATAAATAAATACAAGACTTAATTTAAAGCGTAAAGTAAATAACGATAATGAAATTGCGAATAATAAAAGTGCGATAATTAAAAAGTACGATAATTAAAAGTGCAATTAAATACAATAACAATAAAAATGCGAAAATTAGAAGTGCAATTAAATATAAAATAAAAGAAATTAAATATGAAATAAAAGAATTATGCTTATTTAAACTTCCGTAACCATGATGTTTGACGTGTTGATTTTAGTTTTATGCCCATGGGTTAATTGTCCTTTGTCCTGGATTATTTAATATATCCGTCTGGTTTTTGTCCATAACAGTCCATCAGTCATAAATATAAAGTGCGAGTGTCCTCGTCAAATTATCCTTATACCCGAAGTTAAATATTCCAACTAATTGGGGACTTAAACTGTAACAAAATTTTAATACTTTGTTTAATAATTACACCAGGATGTCGACTGAGTGTAACCCAAGGTTTTAATATTTTGTTATCAATTATAACAAGTGTCCTTGTACATAATTTCACCCCTGTTTTAATTATTCTAGTGGCTATTAATCCATTCCCGTGTCCGGTTAAATGAACGATTATTCGTACATATAAATACCCCGCCCATCGTGTCCGATCGAGTGTATATGGTCATTTATAGGGATGCCCAATTGTAAATCTTTATATTAACATTAACAAACTATCATTTAGTTAAACAAATATATAGCCCATTAATAGCCCATAGTCTAATTTCCACAAGTGTCGTTCTTTTGTCCAAACCCCAATTATGGTACAAAGCCTAATTACCCAATTTTAGTAATTAGCCCAACATCATGATTACTTCGGATTAAATAAGCATATTAATAACTTAGCTACGAGACATTAAATTAAAAAGGTTGAACATAACTTACAATGATTAAAAATAGCGTAGCGTTACACGGACAGAATTTCGACTTACACCCTTACAACATTCGCTAACATACCCTTTTTATTAGGATTAAAATTAAAATTAAAATTAAAATTAAAATATAAATATAAATATAAATATATACGTTTAGATAGATGGATGGATATATATATGTTATGTTTTGCGATCAGAATTCGTTTGCTTTTATAGGGAGTTTTAGTTTTTGGGGCTCCGCGACTTGCGGCCTTTTCTGCCTTCAAACTCCGCGAGTCGCGGAGTTTGAAATTCCAGCTCACTCCAAATTGGATCTTAGTCTGCCGACGGTTTATTATATAATATAATATATATATAATTTATATAATTAATTATATATTATATTATATTTATATACATAGTTAACTTGTAATTTTTAGTCCGTTGCGTCGAGCGTAGAGAGTTGACTCTGGTCCCGGTTCCGAATTTTCGAACGTCCTTGCGTACTATTTTATATCTTGTACTTTGCGTTTTGAATCTTGTACTCTTGTAATTTCGAGATGTTTCTTATCAATAATTGGAACCTCTTTGATTGTCTTTTGTACTTTTGAGCTTTTTGGTCGTTTGCGTCTTCAATTCGTCGAATCTGTCTTTTGTCTTCACCTTTTATTATTTAAACGAATATCACTTGTAAATAGAACAATTGCAACTAAAAGCTTGTCTTTCTTGAGGAATAATGCTATGAAATATATGTTCGTTTTTAGCATTATCTGCAGCAGAGGGGCAGTATTCGTTTGGTCTCAATATAATTGAGTACTGTTTGGCTCCAATAACCCGGTCCCCGTACAAATCCAACTATTACTACGAACCAGAAAATTTTGATGTCTATCAATTTAACCGCTTAAAATAATTTTTCGTAATTTAAAGAAATTTTAGAGAAAAAATAGAAAAAAAAATCTAAGTCCTAAAACTAGAATGTCGAGAAATAAGAAAGAAAAAGAACGCGTCGAAAAAGGTCGAAAAATAAAAATAAGAAAGTAGCGCGTCGAAACTTAAAAAGAAACTAAAAACTAAGAATTAAAAGTTGCGTCTAAAAATATTAAAGCTTAAAAGAAATACTATATCCCAAATGGCAATAACTTAAAAAGGTACTAAAAACTTAGAACAGCGTCGCAAAATTCTAAAGCACTTAAATCTTAGTCTAAAGAAAAAGCACTTAAGGGATTTTACGGCAAAGTCTAAAAATCTAGAAGTAAAAATAACTATGGCAAAAACTATGACTTGAAACTAAAAATGAGCGAAAAATACAAATATTACCCTAAAATAAATTAAAAGTTACAAAATATAAAAATAATCTTAAAGTTGTAAAAAGTACAATTTTTTATAAAAATATTATTTTATATTATTTATTTTATAAAAGTATTAATTTTATATATTTAATAAAACTAATTAAACTAAAAATACAAATTAATAATAAAAACTAAACTAATAATTAAAAACTAAAAACCTAATTAGGGTTTATATTAATAATTAATATTAATTAAAACCCTAATTCGATACAGCTAAGGTATCAGGCCTGTCCAGTCAACTCATGCGATCGCATGAGTTTTCTGTTCTGAAGACATGCGATCGCATGGGCCTTGAATCCGGGCCAAATGCTGGGCTGCTACAGTGATCGGGCCGAGTAGTTTTTATATATATTTTTTTCAGTTTTCTATTTTAAATATATATATAATATTTATATAACTTAAATAAAAATTTAATTTTAAAAACTAAAATAAAAATAAAGAAACTTTATAATTTTATATATATATATATATATATATATATATATATATATATATATATATATATATATATATATATATATATATATATGTAACAAACTCTTAAATATATATATTTTTTGTTTTTCTTTTATATTTTTGTATATTTAAAACGTATTTTTACAAAAACGTATTTTTATAAAAGTAAACTAAAAATTAATAAAAATCTTTTTTTTATATATATAGCGTTGCGCTTCCGGCGTTTAAGCAGAATTGTCCCCGGCAGCGGCGCCAAAAATACTTGATGTTATGCGAGGTGTATATAAAATAGTATTATTTTTACAACGAAATACTATTAAATACGATACAATTTTACACAAGATATTTATTTATTTATAGAATGGATATACCTAAACCTTACTACAACACTTATAGGCAGTGTACCTAATCGTACAGTAATGTAGTTTTTAGTAAGTCTGGTTCGTCCACAGGGAACTCTTAAACAAGCTTAACGCTATATTAGTTTTAAATTTATAAAAATACAAATATATATATAAGTGATATTATTATTATAAAAGGGGGGTTTTTACCGTTTAATGACCGGTTTGTCGATTTTTAAAACTTTAGTCACAGTTAAAACCTAATGTAAAATATTAAAAATAAATATAACTTAATTTAAAGCGTAAAGTAAATAACGATAATGAAATTGCGATAAAAGTGCGATAAAATAAAATTGCGATAATTAAAGAGTACGATAATTAAAAGTGCAATTAAATACAATGACAATAAATAAAAGTGTGATAATTAAAAGTGCAATTAAATATGAAATAAAAGAATTATGCTTATTTAAACTTCCATAATCATGATGTTTGACGTGTTGATTTTTAGTTTATTCCCATGGGTTAATTGTTCTTTGTCCTGGATTATTCAATATGTCCATACGGATTTGTCCATAATAGTCCATCAGTCATAATCATAAAATGCAGAAGTCTTCGCCAAATTATTCTTATTCCCGAAGTCAAATATTTCAACTAAGTGGGGATTCGAATTGTAACAAGGTTTTAATACTTTGTTTAATGAATACACCAGGTTATCGACTGCGTGTAAACCAAGGTTTTACTACTTTGTTAACAATTACACCAATTACCCTTGAATGTAATCCACCCCTGTTTCAACAAGTCTACTAACTATTAATCCAGTTCCGTGTCTAGTAAAATGAACAATTATTGGTATTTATAGATATCCCGCCCACCGTGCCCAGTCAAGCGTATGTGGTTATATATAAATACGTCAAATTATAAGTCTATATATTAAATTAACGAGGTATCATTTAGTTAATATAAAGCCCATTAATAGCCCATAGTCTAATTTCCACAAGTGTCGTTCTTTTGTCCAAACCCCAATTATGGTACAAAGCCCAATTACCCAATCTTAATATTTTTAGCCCAACATCATGATTACTTCGTCTTAAATAAGCATAATAATAACTTAGCTACGAGACATTAAATTAAAAATAACATTAACCATAACTTACAGTGATTAAAAATAGCGTAGCGTTACACGGACAGAATTTCGACTTACACCCTTACAACATTCGCTAACATACCCTTATTATTAGAATTAAAATTAAAATTAAAATTAAGATTATAATATATATATATATATATATATATATATATATATATATATATATATATATATATATATATTACGTATGATGAAAAGAAAAAGAAGTGTAATTTTTCGATCGAATGCGTTGCCTTTTATAGGCCCCATTTCAGTTTTGGTGTGCTCTGCGATCTCGAAGGATTTCTCCCACATCTCCGCGATCGCGGAGTAGTGGATTACAGCTCATCCAAGTTTGGCTCCTAGCTTGCCGACGGATTTTTTAATAAATAAATATAATATATATATAATTTTAAGAATTATTTATATATTATATTATATTTATATGCATAGTTAACTTGTAATTTTCGCTCCGTTGCGTCGTGCATTGAAAGTTGACTTAGGTCCCGGTTCCGGATTTTCGAACGTCCTTACGTACAATTTAATATCTTGTACTTTTCGTTTTGTAACTTGTACTTTTGTCATTTCTAGCGCTTCTCATCAATAAACTGAACCTCTTGGATCGTACTTTGTACTTTTGAGCTTTTTGGTCGTTTGCGTCTTTAAATTGTCGAATCTGCCTTTTGTCTTCACCTTTTAATATTTAAACGAATATCACTTGTAAATAGAACAATTGCAACTAAAAGCTTATCTTTCTTGAGGAATAATGCTATGAATTATGTGTTCGTTTTTAGCATTATCAATGGACCATTGAGGATGGTAATAATTTTACTGTCAAAGGAACTCACATGTTTTTGGATGATTCTTTGTTACCTTCGTACATGACTCCAACAAGATGGGTAAAAACAACGTCAATTAAGGTTAACTTATTTACTTGAAGATTGCTATTGGATCGCATCCCAAATAGGTTCAACCTTGCTCTTCGCGGTATTCCCATAAACACTATCATTTTCCCAACATGTAGTGTAGGGGTTAAGTCACGTGGTCACTTGTTCTTAGATTGCAATACTGTATCGAGGCTATGTCAACAACTAAAAGCCTGGACGTGATCACTTGTTCTTAGATTGCAAACAATGTATCGAGGTTATGGCAACAACTAAAAGCCTGGACAGGGATTGATTGGCCACATTTTGATTCGCTGGAAGGCTTATTTGTTCGAATTTATTGCATTGTTGCAGTTACTCTTTGGTGGATCTGACGTTACAGGAACGATTTTCTTTTTGGGTCTTCTAGTATAAATTAGTTAATCTATTTGATGCTATTAGAGTTTCTATTTTTTCTTAACTAAAGTCTAGGAGCAAGTTTGTATCAATTTGAGCAACTTGGCTTATTTGTCCTATATAATTATTTTTAATCGTTCTTGTTTGGCTAGCTTCTTGCTAGTCCTTTTATCTTAATAAAATCTGCTTTCAAAAAAAAAAATCTATTTATAAATTTTTACTTATTCTTAAAAAATATATAACATATACTCCGTAACATATGGACAATATTCCATTCCTCGTCCCTGAACTTTACATCAAATTTGACTCTTCGTCCTTTTTCTTTTTTTGTGTATCCCTCGTCCCTAATGTATCACAATTCTACATCCCTCGTCCTTTTTAGGGACGATGGATGTAGAATTGACAGAAAGAAAAAGGACGAGGAGTCAAGAAAAAAGACGAGGGATGTAGAATTGTGATACATTAGGGACTGAGGATGCACAAAAAAAGGAAAAAGGACGAGAAGTCAAATTTGATGTAAAGTTCTGGGACGAGAAATGAAATTTTGTCAACATATGTTACTGTAATTATTATCCGAGTCTTGTTTCTCATTCAACTCCATTATATATTATATTATATTATATTATATTATATTATATTATATTATATTATATTATATTATATTATATTATATTATATTATATATATATATATATATACATAGATATATATATACATACATATATATATATATATATATATATATATATATATATATATATATTTATATATATATATACATAGATATATATATAAAAGATATAGAAGAAATGAATAGGAAACTTTATGTGTTTTTGTAACGACCCAACCCTCGTTATACCAAAAAGCGGACCCAAAAAAAAATTTATAAAGTCAGTGCATCGGGACGGCGTCCAGTATTGAAGGCCAGACGGCGTCCAGAGTATCTGGACGGCGTCCAAATGAACTACAGAATTTTGTTCCCCGGGTCCAACTTACGTGAGCGGAAAACCGGCTTCCCAACACTTTTAAACGAAACGCCTTTCACAATATGTTATAATATGTAAAACTAAAAGATTTCCACGATGAAAACATGTTTTATAACACCGGACCCACAATGAAATGCCTCGTTCATATCGATTATAAATGTTACATAATAATTGATTTCATTGCGAGGTATTTGACCTCTAAATGATACATTTTACAAACATTGCATTCGTTTTTAAAAGACAAGCTTTCATTTCATCGAAAGTTGACATGCATGCATATCATTTCATAATATATCCAAACTATAAATGACTTAATAATAATCTTGTTGAACTCAACGACTCGAATGCAACGTCTTTTGAAATATGCCATGAATGACTCCAAGTGATATCTTTAAAATGAGCAAATGCACAGCGGAAGATTTCTTTAATACCTGAGAATAAACATGCTTAAAAGTGTCAACCAAAAGGTTGGTGAGTTCATTAGTTTATTATCAATAATCACTTCATAATTTTAATAGACCACAAGATTTTCGTTTAATCAATACACATAACATGTGTATAAAAATCATTCATATGAATTGAACACCTGATAACCCATATTAACAAAATGCATCGAAATATCCCCAAGGATAAACAGAACCACTCGTCTGTAGAGATTAGATCGACAGAACCACTCGTCTGTAGAGAATAGATCGACAGAACCACTCATCTGTAGAGAACAGAACCACTCATCTGTTAGAGAATTGATCTATCATTCGCTTCAATTAGTGGCAATTATAATAAACACTAATTCTTGTGTTACCAAGATAATAGAGGTGAAATCCAGTATAATAGTCCAACCATATAATGTAGTTTCACGTACTTGTGTCTATTTTTTAAAACATTTATAAAAGCATCGAAAAGTATTCTCAGTCTTAAAAATATATATTGCAAAAGCATTTAAAAAGGGAGCAAATGAAACTCACAATACTGTATTTCGTAGTAAAAATACATATGACGGCATTGAACAAGTGCAAGGTTGGCCTCGGATTCACGAACCTATATTAGTATATGTTGGTCAAATAAATATCTAAAAAGCTAGGTCAGGTCATAGTGTATCACAATCCTAATGCTCGAGATTATCATGCAAGAGTCAACAAAAGTCAACTTGTCCCAAAATGACTTTCAAAATCTATACATGTTTATTATATAACTTAAATATAGTGGTTTTATATATTTAAATATATTTATCAGATTTTATTAGAGTACATAATACAAGTCATTTATTAATAAATAAAAATTTATATTAAAATTTATATATGATAAAAATATACTTTTATATATCTCAAGTAATAAAATTTATAAAGTTCACTTGATATCATAAAAATATAGTGGTATGTATTATTAATGTAATTATATTACGTGTGGTAAAAATATCTTTGTATCACATATTTATTTGATAAAATAATATTGATAATAATAATAATGAATAAAAGTTGTATTATTTTGTAAGAATAATAATACTATTAATTATTTTAATAATCATAATATTAATAATAATAATAATAATAATAATAATAATAATAATAATAATAATAATAATAATAATAATAGTAATAATAACATTGTTTATGTTTATTAATGATAATAATAATTTTAACAATAAATAATATTATTATAATCATTATTTATGCTTCGTCAACATCGAACTTTAAATCCATACATGAGGTATCGTCAACATCGAACTTTAACCCTCATCTAAACAATCAAACAATATACTCTAGGATATGGTATCGTCAACATCGAACTTTAACCCATA
The DNA here is from genome assembly GCF_046630445.1 of Rutidosis leptorrhynchoides. Classification (NCBI taxonomy): domain Eukaryota; kingdom Viridiplantae; phylum Streptophyta; class Magnoliopsida; order Asterales; family Asteraceae; genus Rutidosis; species Rutidosis leptorrhynchoides. Next base: position 235,338,819 of record NC_092342.1, on the reverse strand, counting down.
CCCCACAAATAAATAAATCATATACATACATATAAAATTATTCCACTCACAAGCCCATGTGATAACGTACACACGAAGTGTGCACCTCACCAAAGCTGGTCAACCAAAACGCACAACCGTGCCAATTGGACATGTACACAAGTCCATCAAATTCACCTATATGTGAAGTGAGCTCTATAGTCGAGGTTCACTTCACCCAACACGCACCCATCCTACACATACATATGCACATAGGATATTAACAATCACCTTGTCGCCTTGATGAATGCTACCAAAAATTCGCAACTCGTCGATGGAATGTACCTATTCCATTATCACAAATACAACAACACACTTAGGGTGGATTTACAAACCAACTCAATTCGACACTTAGTGCAAATTCGACCAATTGCACTTACAAACACAAATCACGCCCTGATGTTATGCGAGGTGTATATAAAATAGCTTTATATTTTACAAGGAAATACTATTAAATACGATACAATTTTACACAAGATATTTATTTATTTAGAGAATGGATATACTTAAACCTTGCTACAACACTTATAGGCAGTGTACCTAATCGTACAGTAGTGTAGTTTTTAGTAAGTCCGGTTCGTTCCACAGGGAAAATCTTTAAACAAAGCTTAACGCTATATTAGTTTACTTTTATAAAAATACAAATATATATATAAGTAATATTATTATTATAAAGGGGGATTTTTACCGTTTAATGACCGGTTTGTCATTTTTAAAACTTTAGTCGCAGTTAAAACCAAATGTAAAATAATAAATAAATACAAGACTTAATTTAAAGCGTAAAGTAAATAACGATAATGAAATTGCGAATAATAAAAGTGCGATAAAATAAACTTGCGATAATTAAAAAGTACGATAATTAAAAGTGCAATTAAATACAATAACAATAAAAATGCGATAATTAGAAGTGCAATTAAATATAAAATAAAGGAAATTAAATATGAAATAAAAGAATTATGCTTATTTAAACTTCCATAATCATGATGTTTGACGTGTTGATTTTAGTTTTATGCCCATGAGTTAATTGTCCTTTGTCCTGGATTATTTAATATGTCCGTCTGGTTTTTGTCCATAACAGTCCATCAGTCATAAATATAAAGTGCGAGTGTCCTCGTCAAATTATTCTTATACCCGAAGTCAAATATTCCAACTAATTGGGGACTTAAACTGTAACAAGATTTTAATACTTTGTTTAATAATTACACCAGGATGTCGACTGAGTGTAACCCAAGGTTTTAATACTTTGTTATCAATTATACCAAGTATCCTTGTACATAATTTCACCAATGTTTTAATTATTCTAGTGGCTATGAATCCATTCCCGTGTCCGGTTAAATGAACGATTATTCGTACATATAAATACCCCGCCCATCGTGTCCGATCGAGTGTATATGGTTATTTATAGGGACGTCCAATTGTAAATCTTTATATTAAAATTAACAAACTATCATTTAGTTAAACAAATATAAAGCCCATTAATAATTCATAGTCTAATTTCCACAAGTGTCGTTCTTTTGTCCAAACCCCAATTATGGTACAAATCCCAATTACCCAATTTTAGTAATTAGCCCAACATCATGATTACTTCGGATTAAATAAGCATAATAATAACTTAGCTACGAGACATTAATGTAAAAAGGTTGAACATAACTTACAATGATTAAAAATAGCGTAGCGTTACACGGACAGAATTTCGACTTACACCCTTACAACATTCGCTAACATACCCTTATTATTAGAATTATAATTAAAATTAAAATTAAAATATAATATATATATATATATATATATATATATATATATATATATATATATATATATATATATATATATATATATATATATATATATTACGTATATATTGAGAGAGAGATTGAATTATATTTTTTTTTGCGATCAAACTGCGTTTGCTTTTATAGGCGGTTTCAGAATTTGGGGCTCCGCGACTCGCGGCAATTTTTGCCTTCAAACTCCGCGAGTCGCGGAGTTTGATTTTCCAGCTCACCAACTTTGGAGTCTTTCTTTGCCGACAAATTTTTAATATATTATAATATTTAAATAATTATAAGAATTATTTAAATATTATATTATATTTATGTGCATAGTTGACTTGTAATTTTTAGTCCGTTGCGTCGAGCGTTGAGAGTTGACTCTGGTCCTGGTTCCGGATTTTCGAACGTCCTTGCGTATAATTTAATATCTAGTACTTTGCGTTTTGAATCTTGTACTCTTGTAATTTCGAGACGTTTCTTATCAATAATTGGAACCTCTTTGATTGTATTTTGTACTTTTGAGCTTTTTGGTCGTTTGCGTCTTCAATTCGTCGAATCTGTCTTTTGTCTTCACCTTTTATTATTTAAACGAATATCACTTGTAAATAGAACAATTGCAACTAAAAGCTTGTGTTTCTTGAGGAATAATGCTATGAAATATATGTTCGTTTTTAGTATTATCACGCCCAAACTAACCAATAATCACTAACACTAGTGACAATGGTCCTAATATGCCAATTTAACCCAATCATAAGTGTTAAACACTTAAAATTCTCAAAATCACCCATAAACCCTAATTTTGACTCATTTTAAAATTAGTTTTTCAAACACTCTAAATGGGTTCCAACACTTCCATAATCACTAAACCTTGTGATTAAACCCAATTATAAGTTCTAATCATGGACAATTTGTTCACCAACCCAAAACACACCAACAACAACCAATAACCCGATTACTAGCATCAATAAACTCACTTCAAGAGTTTAAATGGGTTTCTCTACAAATCAAGTTCAAACCCTAACTTTGAATATCAAATCAAACAATGAAATTCGGAGTTAGAACTTACCACAATAACCAAAACGTAGCTAGGAATGAGGTGAACAACTTTAACACTCGGGCTTTTGATCAATTCGAGTTTCTTCTTCACCAAAACCCCAATTCTCTCTCTAGACCTCTCCCCCTCTCTCTAGATAGTTGAGATTTTTTGTGGATGTGAAAAATGATCCAAAAGTGGATCCAAACCAGCTGATATGGCCTGAGATCCGGCCTAAAGTGAAAAGACCAAACAGCCCTTCATTAAACACACAAATAGAAAAAGCAGAATTCTGTCGCGGGCATAGTGCGCGTCGCGCTCACCTTATGGTGCGTGGCGCGCACAACAGTCTGAGCAGATTCTGAGCTTTTAATTTACACTACGCTTCACCCACTAAACGTACATCATTATAACTCTATGTACCATAAATATTTGGGTGTTACAACTCTCCCCCACTTAGCATCGATCACGTCCTCGTGATCCTCGTCACATAACCGATCGTAACCGCACTCTATGGTCCTTAACAAACGTTACAATCCGACTTCCACCACACTACACATTTACCCGAAGATTAATCCAATAACTAAATACATACTTGCTCACATTCCGAGACGTACAATACACACAATGTCCGAAGTCTATAACGATCACTTAGAATACGCGAAATCGCCACGTATTCTTCCAACTCCTCTAGGCAACCCTTCTCAAAGAGTCATCATTAACAACCAAATCGTCACCCGCAATTTATTAAAATCCACAAATCCGAGCATAAGAACTTGCTCAATCCCTCACATTGGGAAAACTCAACCGATCTCGTACCGAGATATCAACTCCTAGCGTACCATACCAAGTACATCGCTAGTAATAACCACAATAAAGTCAACACCCGAACCGATGAAGACCGAGTAAAAGCGAATCCTTACGGATAACACTTACCACTCAACAACCCTTGTAGTGCGCAAACACGGCTAATATGCAACTACTACATATACGTTAGCAAAACACGACTATTGCATCACAATTTCACACCAAAATGGCCGAAACCACCCAATATTCACGTCCTAAATCACAACGCAAGGAATGGTACTCTCATTTCCCACCGGTACTCGCATTTCCCGATAATGTTATACCATGACGATATAACAATACTCCTAACACATAACCAAAATCCAAAGGGAACGATTTTCGCGAATGAACCGTTAGCCACGCAGACGCAACTAGTATGCATCACTAGTCCCTTGGGTGGTATCGTCGCCCGAACTTTAAACCCACCCATACCACACGCTTTTTTGGCCTCAATTGACGAGTAGTATAACATCGCGCCCTGCTACACCATAGTGAATCCTAACGGAGTACACTAACCATCAACACACGCTCTTTTGGCCTCAATCACAACGAGTAGTGCAACATCGCGCACTGCTACACTATAGTGAATCCTGACGGGAATACACTAACCATTCACCCCAAACAACAAGTATATTCACATACTTGGAAACATTTCATTCACTTGGAATCTTTGCACACGCATTATACATACGTGAGTACAACTTCATCACTATCGAGCAAGAGCCACCTATATCGAACGTAGGCACAAAACAATAATTCTCTAGAAGAGAATCCGACACACACATCCCTTAACCGAGGGATCTCACCTTGCTCGTCAAACACGTCCATTATCTCTCAACGAGATTTACCACATTACCACCTTGATGATAATTTAATTCCAAATCATAAGTACAATTTAACCGAAATTGTACTCTACTACAAATCGACCAAATCTAGGTCGCGACACCAATTCCGGATCTACTAAGAGCATCATCCGAAATCTCACACTAAAACCTTCTCGTGCGGGAGTGTAACTCCCCAATTTAGAACTACGTTCCATAACCGCATCGCCGTGGCAACATCATCCGCGATAATTACCACCCTCCGACATACGTGACCAATCTCTCCATCGGTCATAACACTCGAATTCTCATGAATTCATTTCGCACACTAGAAATTGACGCACACTGTCACCCGTTGGCTTTATTTAAACGACACAAAAACAACACAACACGCACCTTGTACAACCGTACAATGCTACCGAAAGGTAAACCTTTCTACCATTGGGTTCACACGACCCATCACCACATCTTGCTCCAACCTTGAGCATTCAAAGGATTTTAACCTATCCTTCATCACTTCAAATGAAGCGTTTACCAAAAATTACACGAACTTTTTTCTTGCAATCCTCCGATTGCATGGCTTATCACATTTCCACCTAGTCACTCATGTACTTAAGGGTTTCTATAGGGTACCCAAAGTACAATGTAACTGCAACACCATTGGAGTCGAATACCATGCTAGTAGGTATGAACGAGGCACCTAACACTGCGTCGCGTAGACTCCATTACCAACATACATCGAGATCAAACACTCGATCTTTAGGGTTTTATCCACCCGTCGAACCTCATGGTTCCTCGACTTCAATACGAAAGCAAGCACGCGCTTAATGACCAAACACCAAAGCCCATTTCCAAGGCTTGGTAGAAACATTTCCCAACACTAAGGAATGCTTGGTTGCACCAAGTCTTACGCCCTTCGCCCATTAATCAAAACGTCACCATAGGGTAATTCCACTAGGAATGTCACCCATTACAGAATATGCACAACACAATTGCTTTCAACAAACTTGTACACAGCGACTCATAATAAATACTCAAAGGACACATTCATTAAAACGAAACGTACCTTAACGTCTCCTTGCCGCACCCGCCCCCGCTAACTCGGGACACTCCGACTTACGATGTCCTTCTTCTTGGCAATTGAAGCACACCGTGCCATCACCCTTTGGCACCGAACATTCCCAAGACTTGTGACCCCTCACGCCACAATTGTAACAACTAGACGCACTAGAATCCGGTATACTCGCCCGTATACCACCCGTGCTCACACTTGCACCCTTAGTTCTCTTACTTGGGGCACCATACGAAACAACTCTTCTCTTACTTGAAGGTTCACCAACTATCGATTGCGAGTGCGATTCGAAACTCCTATCCACAGCGAATAACTCCGCGAACGAGTCCACTTGACCAAGGCTAATTTTGTTCCGCAAGTCATCATTCAAAGTTCGATAGAAATCTCCCATCAACATACGATCACGTACGTTATACTCCGGGCAAAAACGAGCCTTCGCCATAAAGGTCGTCTTGAGAGTATTCAAATCCATAGATCCTTGTCGCAAATTTCGCAACTCATCACGCAATTCCATCAAATTGGCTCCAGTACGGAACTCCTCAAAGAATTCCTTCTTAAAATTGTCCCACGATAACGCCATAAACGGTTCACCACCGGCAAGATCAATCTTACCATCCAACCAATCCTTCGCTCCCCCCTGCAACAAGCTAGCAGCGAGTCTTTTCCTCTTCTCGGGAGGGCAATCAATAGTACGAAAACACCCTTCTGTATCCGAGATCCACGTTGTACTTACCGAAGGATCCGGTTTCCCGTCATACATCGGGGGTTTAGTCCTCATGAAGCTCTTATGACAACGCTCCATTTCACCACTACTTTAAAATTCGGAATACTTCCTATCCATTTCTTCTCAAAACATGCCCAATTGCTCCGCAACGGCGGCCGCAACTCTAGCGTTAAACTCCACGTCGTTCGTCTCAATCCCATTTCCCGTTGCCATTCTAAGGAATGCAAAGCTATTAGATCACGAACGTATAAAACACACACACTACACCGCCCCATCTTGCTAAACACTAGTCGTACATTATTTGTTAGACACGATTTGCACCCGTAATAAGGTTTGCATGTCCTTATTACGCACACACGCCGTATCGAATTGTTAGTACGATGACCGCCTCGCTCGATGATATAAACCAACACAACAAAAATTCTACGCGATAAAAACACAGGCAAGAATCATTATCACAACACAATAGTATATTAATAATATTCGCATTACTAATATAAACGTTAGTCCACCTACAAACAAGACACTAACTATAACCCATTCTGACCCGTACCCTTACAAGTCCCTCACAAAATTAAGCACACACAAAAGTCTAAGTCTAGGCACCTATCTTAAGTCACCTAAATCCCTTAGACCATGCTCTGATACCACTTGTAACGACCCAACCCGTTATCCAATCGAAATACGCAGCAATTTTTTATTTTTTTATATAACAGACAGGTGCGCGGCGCGCTCCACTCTCTGTGCACGGCGCGCTCCACTCTCTGTGCGTGGCGCGTATAGAGGCCTGGACAGTTCTAATCAAAATTCCCTTTTTACGCGAATAGATCTCCTACTTCCCGACACTTTTAGACGAAATGCTTTTCACAACATATTATATTAGGTAAAACTAACACGTTCCAATAATAAAATGAGTTTTACGACACCGGGCCCACATATGCCCAAATTACCCTTTAAGTACAAAATATAAGTTTCGACCACATGATTTAAACACAAAATAAAGACCGAGCATGGTGATTGAGGATACGCTACCCAATCCTAATCAATCCAAAAGCACGTCTTCTAAAGCAAACTACGCAAGTCCACTAGTTCCCACGCTTACCCGAGCCACCGTCTCCATGCAAATCTATAAAAATGTAAACAACGAGAGGGTAAGCTAACGCTTAGTGAGTGAGAATATACTACATACATATATATGCATAAAATGGATACGCCTCCCAAATAATCAAATAACGCATACCGGAGCATCCAAATGTAAAGGCAAGCTAAGCTAAGCATACCGTACGAACACTAAGCAACAAGCTAATAACACCAACAATAAAGTAAGTTCACCAACGACGATGTGAACAACGCCAATAAGCTACACCCGGAGGGTTAGCTACATCACAACAATACGATAATATGAAAAACATCGATGTTTACAACATCCATTAGTATTCAAGATCTCAAGGCTAGCCCAATGAATGGTATCGTTAACATCGAACTTAATTCCCATCCGTCCTAATAAATGTGGTATCGTTAACATCGAACTTAAACCCACATATGAGGTATCGTCAACATCGAACTTAAACCCTCATCGAATGAATTAATGTGGTATCGTCAACATCGAACTTAAACCAACATATGAGGTATCGTCAACATCGAACTTAAACCCTCATCGAATGTCACTACAATAGTGGTATTGCTTTGTCAACATCGAACATTAAATCCATACATGAGGTATCGTCAACATCGAACTTTAACCCTCATCTAAACAATCAAACAATATACTCTAGGATATGGTATCGTCAACATCGAACTTTAACCCATACCCCACAAATAAATAAATCATATACATACATATAATATTATTCCACTCACAAGCCCATGTGATAACGTACACACGAAGTGTGCACCTCGCCAAAGGTGGTCAACCAAAACGCACAACCGTGCCAATTGGACATGTACACAAGTCCATCAAATCCACCTATATGTGAAGTGAGCTCTATAGCCGAGGTTCACTTCACCCAACCCACACCTATCCTATACATACATATGCACATATGATATTAACATTCACCTTGTCGCCTTGATGAATGCTACCGAAAATCCGCAACTCGCCGATGGAATGTACCTATTCCATTATCACAAATACAACAACACACTTAGGGTGGATTTACAAACCAACTCAATTCGACACTTAGTGCAAATTCGACCAATTGCACTTACAAACACAAATCGCGCCCAAATCAACCAATAATCACTAACACTAGTGACAATGGTCCTAATATGCCAATTTAACCCAATCATAAGTGTTAAACATTTAAAATTCTCAAAATCACCCATAAACCCTAATTTTGACTCATTTCAAAATTAGTCTTTCAAACACTCTAAATGGGTTCCAACACTTCCATAATCACTAAACCTAGTGATTAAACCCAATTATAAGTTCTAATCATGACCAATTTGTTCACCAACCCAAAACCCACCAACAACAACCAATAACCCGATTACTAGCATTAATAAACTCACTTCAAGAGTTTAAATGGGTTTCTCTACAAATTAAGTTCAAACCCTAACTTTGAATATCAAATCAAACAATGAATTTCAGAGTTAGAACTTACCACAACAACCAAAACGTAGCTAGGAATGAGGTGAACAACTTTAACACTCGGGCTTTTGATCAATTCGAGCTTCTTCTTCACCAAAACCCTAATTCTCTCTCTAGAACTCTCCCTCTCTCTAGATAGTTGAGAGTGTTTGTGGATGTGAAAAATGATCCAAAAGTGGATCCAAACCAGCTGATATGGCCTGAGATCCGGCCTCAAGTGAAAAGACCAAAAAGCCCTTCATTAAACCCACAAATAGAAAAAGCAGAATTCTATCGCGAGCATAGTGCGAGGCGCGCTCACCTTATGGTGCGAGGCGCGCACAACAATCTGAGCAGATTCTGAGCTTTTAATTTACACTACGCTTCACCCACTAAACGTACATCATTATAACTCTATGTACCATAAATATTTGGGTGTTACATTAATAATAACAGTGATAATGATTTTGTTGTTATTAATAATACTAGTAATATTCATAAAATGATAATTTTAATGAATACATTTTCTAACAATTATGATAATCTTAATAATAATGATACTCTTTAATATTATCGATAATAATAATAATAATAATCATTTTATTAATAATACTAAATTGATAATAATAATGATATTTTATAATAACAATGATATTTCTATTAAAAATGATAATTTTAATAAAAATGATAGTTTTAATAAAAATGTTATGTTAATAATAATAATAATAATGATAAAAATAATGAAATCGATATTTTTCTCTTAAATTAATATCTTACAATATTTTAATTTCATCATGATACTCATACTTGTTATTTCCTAATCGATTTGTTTAATAGCTTTTAGTTCTCTTTTATATCGCATTCATAATAATGATAATAATATTAATCATAATAATTAGATGATACTAATATTAGTTTTTATGATAATGATACTAATTATAATAATACTAATGATAATACTAATAATTATTATAATGATAATAATAATAATAATAATAATAATCATATTAATAATAATCTTAGTGATAATAACGATAGTATTAATAATAACAATAGCAATTTTATTTATAATACTTATATTGATAACGATAATGATAATAATAATAATTATTATTCGATAATAATAATGACGATAACAATAACGACGATATTAATAATAATAATAATAATAATAATAATATTTAGAATTAATAATAATTCAGTTGACCATATCTTTTAATCCATTCATCAAAATCACCCGATTCCTAAATGAAAATTTATTAATTTTTCGTCAGCTTTCCAACAACATGCATATCATATACCTTATCTCAGTAGCATATGTATTAAATTCATGATTTATCATAAACTATTTAATGACGAAAATAAGCATACAAGCATGCATAATCAAATATACTCGAGCACTAGTCAGGGATACACTATTAATATATAAAAGATAAGATATGAATGCTCATGTATCAATGTTGTGATTCAATATTGCAGGAAAGTACGTAGACGCAACGAAAATGATAAACGCTAGGTTGACCTCACGAGCATACCCCCGAACAATACCCATAACCTCCATAGCTATAACCCATAGCTCTATCCCTCTCGAAAAACTCGTTTCGAAATAACCCGAACATACCCTCGTCGTAGTATTTTATGTATAATACTAATAATAATAATAATAATAATAATAATAATAATAATAATAATAATAATAATCTCTCTATATATTAAAGTAAATACACAATTGAGTGACAAATCTCTTTAAAAATAAATCCTAGCCATCTAATTTGTTGATCTCCATTAATCTTAACCATACAATAAGGATAATACACTTAATCACGTGATTAGACCCTTCCTTAGCATCTAATCGGACTAAAATGCCCTCATCAAAATAAGCGGGGTTGGGCATCGGTTTTAGGGTTCAAGCAAAGAAACCTCATTTGCATTTACACGCTCCATTCTTCATCATTAATTAGGATTGCGATTCAAAAATCATTTTCCATCCTCTCAATTAAACCATCATCATCGTGCTTCTTCATATTCATCATCATAACCATCTATTCTTTTTCAATTCGTCAGTTTAATTTAGGGTTGACACAAATTGCCAGTTTTAATTAGGGTTCACAATATCAGTTTTCAAATCGATCACCAAATCGCAACCATTCAATTGAGGTACGCATCAAAGATACCCTTTTTAATTACATTTTTCTTTTTTATAATCAGTAGCGGTTGTATCAATCGGATTCTTAAACCTCTGATATTCAATATTGTTGTGTGTTATTTGGGCGATGTAAGACGATGCAATTCACGAATATATCACATTTTTCAATACCATTTTATGAAGTCTCGCATTTAATTTCTGAATTCGGAGGTAATTATTTTGGTTAATTATGTTGATTTTCGTTTCATTTAAACTATTTTGTTGGATCGATTTGTGATCTCTGCATCAAATGTATTTGTTTTAGATTTAACAAAAAATTTATTGTATTTCGTTGTCTGTACAAGAATCTACTGGTATATACTGCACACAATGTGTTCGATAAAATGCCTCAATGAGATTTGCTTCAATTTTACGATCAATTATCAAATATGAGTAGTCTTGATTTTTGTAACAAGCTATGTTTGTGTGTGTCTGTGTAGTTTGATGTTGAAAGTGAGGATGGTGGTGTGGAAATATGAGTGTTGATGCGTCGAATTGTGATTGATGGATTCTATAAGGTAAGGTACTAGGTTGTGTTATTTAGATTTTGTCAGTTTATTTGTTCATGATTCAGTACTACATCGATCTTATTATGAATCACAGTTAATTGCAGTTGAAATTCATGCGCATTTGGTGCAAAAAAACAGTGAAGTCAATGTACCGAATCGAGTTCATAGACCATTCAGAAGGTAATCTAGCTTTGACCCATTGTGTGTGTGTTTTTCTGTGCAGTCAACATGATTGTTATTGAATATAAGGTGTAATTACTATATTCATCTACCTCATTTATGTGACATGATTGGGACATTTTTAACTGACTTGGTTTGTCATTTGTGTTCTTGATTATGACCCATGATGTTTAGAGTTCTCAACTCTGCCATATACCATCTAGAGTTGACTAACATTGAAGAGAGTGATGGAGTGCGAATGACGACAAAAATACAAATTTAGCGGGTCACCAAGTAACGCTGGCACAACCCATTCATGAATAAATGGGTCAAAGCCACCTTCACAATGGAAACTGAATGTTCTTTGTTCATGGGTTATTTGCTTAGTTTTAAATCAGTTACATACTAATAAATAAGATTCTGTGTCTCTAGACTTTTCAAGGTTGCATCAGAAACTGAAAATGGAGTAATGGAAATAGGTGAGCCTTTTGTGACACAACCTACCTCATATCAGAGGTAAGTTTCATATCCTTTACAAGGTTTAACTAATTGTAACATATCTATACACTTCACATGGGAGTAGAAGAAGTTTGCTTTATGGAAGCCAAACAGATACAACTGCTTTTGTGCTCTATTGGTTATAACTGTTGAGGTTGGCCTTTTTTGTGCTTAATTATTTGAGGTATAAATGGCAGCCTATATCTTTCTGAGTCAGTGCAGCTTGGGTCAAAAATGGTGATTTGATTACTATTTGCTGTTGGATAATTAGAATGTATTGGTCAGATTATGCCCATTTTGTATAAGAAAATGTTAGTTTTTTGACTTTTGAAAGTCAAAGTGTGTGCATATGATTTTCTAATTTAATGTTAAGAGTCTGGAAAAATGATGGTAGCGATGACAAGGTATGGATGTTCCTTATGCTCAATTATATATCAGATTGTCCTACAAATCATTTTTGTGGAAGGTACCTTTTATGATAGAGTTACTATATGGTTGTGGGTTCATTATCAGTTTCTGCAGCCCAATAAATGGCCCAATGGTCTTAATAAACTCTACATTTCTTGCTGTTGGTAACATGTTGATTTTTGGGAATGTTTGTGTGTCCCATTGGTGGCATTAGTTGGTTTGAATTTTCTAAATAATCAAGAACAGGGTAATTGAAAGTTACTTGAAGATTGTGTTTTTAGATTTTTGTAGAGTTCTTGGTATATATGGTCATTAAAGCTCAAGGGATGGTGCTAATTTTTGCATTTTGTGATCATAAAGTAATGATGATCAAGCAAAGAATGGAGCTGGAAGTACTTTGTGCGAAACATATGATGAGAGATTTGATAGGTAATGTGGGATTGATTACATAGTGTCTGACTTTTGACCAGGACTTGTGGGTGACTCGAATGTAGGCTAACCTGGTGACCCACCATCGTGTTAGATGGTGATGCATTAGAGAACATTATAGATGGGAATAACAGATGGGGATGCATTAGGTTCGCTCTATTTTATCAAATGTAGGCTAACCTGGAGACCCACCATCATGTTTTTTTTCTTTGTAATTTTCTTTTGGTAGAGCTAATTTTTTAAAATGGGGGTTTGAAGGTTTTCCCGTAATAACGACGGACAAATCGATTGGAAAACCCAGAGGTAAAAATTATCCAATTGACATCTCTGTTTTTACAATTTATGTTGTTGTTGGATATTATATTTGACCGGGTTGTTTCGGAGCCTTAACTGCCGATTCAAAATTGCAACAACACGATTTGTGTACATGTTTGTTATATCGATCACGGAATCGAGTTTGTGTTAACTTTAACGATGAAATCATCCTGCAGTTTTTTTTTTATTATTAAATTTATGCAACTGAATAATTGTGTTCATCATTATAATCATACCTATAACTCTCTGTAATCGAACTGAATTATACTTATATTGTGTTCATCGTTAATAATGGCTTCAGATGTGTTGATGATTAGAAAAATCACTCCAAGAATGGTGAACATTGGCATAGGGGTTAATCATAACCGCCGTTGCCGCCATCTCCGTCGTCATAATCGATATGTGGTATTGATCCTGTAATTTTCTTCAATGCATATATGTAAATTAATGGCGTGTTGTATTATGTTGTTGGTCTCTGTATTAGTTTTAGGACAACACATGGTTATAGCGAAAAAGATCATGGGCATTGACTTCTCTACTTAGACATTGAATTTTTGACCCACCTTTTGGCAACAACTGAGTGTTAATGAAAGCCACACAGTTTTAGTTGAAGTCAAAACTAAGGAAAACAAAAGCCAATGGTCATCAGTACTGACGGTAAATAGGAACTAATAGTTTTTAAAGGTTGGTTGTTTTCGTTATCATAATTCAACAACAATCTTTCGACCAACTTGCAGCTTTGAATGATAGTAAAGCATGAAATTACAATTTTACAGCAGACTTTCAGACTTTGTATTTGGTAATATGATGTTGGAGACGAAAGGTTACCGTAAATTCATGATATTTTGGTTATCTTACATATGTTTCTCGCGGTTTCAGACATTATCAAATCCCTATGCGCTAAACCTGATGTTTTTGGTTGATAATGAGTTTATGAGTTTATTTGACTATTGATTTATAATGAGTTTATGAGTTTATCTAACAATTGATTTATAATGAGTTTATGAGTTTATTTGACTATTGTTTTATAATCAGCTTCTTTATGGTTTTATTTTCTTGCATTTACTTACATGGCTTCAAATGTTTTATTTTGATATGATGCAGGTCGATGCAACCTAGGCTAATAGTACGGGTTAATGTCGCATCAAAAACTCATGAAGTAGCTCTATTGCAGTTATAAACAACAGTAATGAGAGTTTTCAATGAATCCAAGTTGCTTTTAAAAAATATTTATACTTAACCTGATGGACATATATTTAAATTTTACAAGTCACACTTTAATATGTATTTTTAACATGGCTTTAACCGACTATCTATAAACACAATTTCAGGATGATGACCATGGTGATTATGGAAACATGACGACCTATCTAATGGATCTTATTTTACAAGGTGACAATTTTGACCCATTTATTTATTTTTACATGGTATTTATGTTCTATGCAACTTCTAATCCATAATTTGTTAGCTACTGTCAATTTACACCAGAAAGTAATTACATGTGTGAAATATCATTTGTAAATACTTTGCATATTTTGTATGAGATGGTAATTCGTTTATGTGTGTGAAAACTACATTCCGTATTATCACAGTGTGTCCTTTCGATTATTAATGATGAAAATGCTTTACTACATACTCTTTCTAATGGCTTTGTTTGATTCACTTAATAGATAAACCTAAATGTTACCTGATGTCTTTATCAAAAAAAAAAAAAAGTTACCTGATGCAGTAGGCATGTATACTATGTTGTTGAAATGAGGAATCATTATTCGGTTACTATGTTTATGTATAGATCAACTTATAACTCTTTTTGTTAATATTGAGTAAATTTTTGTTAAACCATGAAGAAGATCGATCATACAGTTGGTAGAGAGCTTATTTCGAGCTTAAGGATCTTGAAGTAAAATGACATCAGTTTTTTTTAATTGTTCATTGTTTTTGTTATCGTTTACTTAAATGGACACACACACACACACACACACACACACACACACACATAAAGTACTAACTTTTTGTATTAATATGTATATATATCATTTCACACATTTGATACCAACTTTCATATGCCGATCGTCTTATGGTTCACAAGCTTTGTTGAAGATGGGTTCGAGTCTGCAAGTTGTCGGTGAGTTGTATATATTCCTCTACTTAAATTAGATTGTTAATAGTATTATGAGGTCACTTCATACTGCTGATATAGAGTGTTAAACAAATTTTGTTTGCACAATTGGATACAAATTTGGTAATACATAATGACCAAGTTAGCATGACCTTTTTTAAACATTCTTTGAAGGCGGCAAAAGGTCATTACATTTGAACTAGGGTTAAATAAGGTAGTCAAAATGGGTTGTCTTTTAATAGGGTTATATAAGGTGTCAAAATGGATAGTCTTTTATCAGGTCAAATAAGGTGTTTAAATGGGTAGTCTTTTAGTAGAGCTAAATAAGGTGTCAAAATGGGTAGTCATTTGTTCATTATGTGTTCAATAAGTTAGACACAATTAGGTATTCAATTTAGGTGGTCAATGACCCGTCTGCTTTTTGTTCATTCACTTTGGTAAAATAAGGTAGTCAAAATATGGTAGTCTTGAAAGTATACAGATGGGGGAACTGCGTTTTGTGTATGTAACTAAGTTTTCTAAACTAAATTCATGAATATTTAAGATTTTGCATGTTTGGGTATACTGAGTCAATCTAGACTAACCAGTGCTTAAATGACCTGATATTTTTAACCTAACCTGAATTACTATTTGGGTCACTTTTCGGATACACTTATGAACCTTTAGAACTTGAAAAATATGATTTTGAATAGTCAGAAACTCGGTATTACATGTTTAACAAAAGATATGTAATACCTGGCAGGATTTGATCAGGTTGTGGATGCTTCAAGCTTTTGACACTCTATATTATGTATTATGGTAGATGGTTCCTTTTATTGTAGACACCCACACAGTATGTGACTTGATTCATATTTTCACCATGGTGATTATAACTATTTATGTTTTATGAATTTTAATCTTATTCACACTCTTAAGATGATTTATTTATATTTATGTATTATTGAATAAGTAGGTTGATCTGTCGTCTATGCTTTGAATTATGTAATAATGTGATGGTAAACTTGCTTCTTGATAATCGTCATTCTGAAAATGCATAAAACGTGTTCGAAGAAATGTCCAAGAGAATTGCAGTCGTGTCGTATGGACTTCTATTGCTTGCTAATTTATGAAATGGTGTCTGCAATCACACTTTTAGATAGGTCTGAGAGCAATGACTGCACGACTGCAATTCAGACATCAGAAGCAAACCAAGGCCGCCATTTTTATACACGTTCAACAAACACCATGGATCAGAAGTTATTTTCCAATAAAGATATGAGTTTTATATTTATTTGATGATGTCATGCAGGCTCACAACCGTTCCTAGAAAAGCATTTTCTTACTACAGTAGCCTTCAGAAGGCTGCATTGTATGCACAATGTGGTTGGAGGCGACGAGTTGCTCGAAGAGAGATTCGGGAACTCAAAATGGTATTAAAAATCTTTTAAAAAGGCGACGAGTTGCTCGGAGAGAGGTTCGGGAACTCAAAATGGTATTAAAAATCTTTTAAAAACCCGTATGTTACTTTATTACAATGGATCTATATGTCTAGAGTTGGTGACCAGTTATTTATTTGCGATTTGTTACGCTGCAATGGAGACGGGTGCCCTCGAAGAGGTGAAAAACAAATTAGAAAAGTGTGTGGAATCACTTACATGGCGTTTGCAGGTTTGAGAAGCGACTAAGGGTAAATTCACTTGACCGTATCTAGCTTGCAAATTTAATAAACTCCTATTATTTGTAACTTTGATTTGAAATGACTTTATTGCAGATGGAATTAGAAGAATCAAAAGCTAATGGTTTATTGGTTCATTTGTTGAATGTTCATGTAGAGAACTGTAATTTTTCTGTTTTTTATGCAAACATGGTCATTAGTTATATGGATGCGGGTGTTAATATATATTATAATTTTTAATTATTTATGTCTATTACTGATAAATTGACATTTGAGTGTATTTATATATTATATATTCGATATTGTTATTTAGAATATATAATGTCTCACAAATTTTTGAAAAGGTTGATTATCAAGAATTGATGAAGTATACTAATACTAATTATCACCACATTGCTTTGGTGACTTGGTATTTTACTAATTATAGGATACAACATTTGTGAATTATGATTGTTGATCTTATTGCAGAAATGAGTTTTATCTACCCTCCATTTGTATGAAGCCTCACTTCGTTATTATTATGTCTTTTTGGGTCTAAATTTCATCTACAAATTTGTGTTGGGTCAAGATTAATACTTCATTGATCTGGTGAGTTGTTGTCACTGTTACTGGGTTATGGGTTAAAGATGTTCATGTTGCTTTATAGTGGGTGATAAATATGATAATGTATAATTTTGGGGCAACTTTACCACTTTATATGGGTTCTGGGTCGAAAGTACTATTGTTGCATGATCGTGGTTGATTTTTGGGGTAAGTTTGCCATTACTTTTTACTGGAATCAAGATTGGTATGATCATATGTGAGCTAAAAATTCATCACTTCAATTCCTCCATCTATATTTCTATGCTATATAGTTGTGGTTACACGTTAACTAGATTTTAGATTATTTGATAAATTATGAGGCTCACACTTCATAATGTTAGATGTTCTGTTTTTTTGTCTTATTTTTTAGCCATCTGTTCTATATTATAAAATGGAAAGACTTAGAAATTGGAAAGTTAGGCATGGGTTATGGCTTATTGCAACTACCTTCAGTGTTAGAGGTAAAGCAAAATTCACTTTCTACTTCAGGTTTTGTTGCTGTTGAAGACCTAAAATTGGAGGAGATCAAGTTCATGTAAGTTTGTTTTAACCTTTTGACTATTTTTTGTATCTGTCAAGTGAAGGTTTTGAGTATTAATATTGTCAACCCGACTTAATATTGTTACGTTATAAGGATTAAAAATAGGGAGAAACAAAGGAAGAAAAACTTTTAAGTGAAGAAAGGTATGCCACAATTACCAGTGTCAAGTGGGCACCTGATGGAAGACGCATTGCTGTAGGCTTTAACAATTCCGAGGTCCAGGTATGGGATGTTACTACCGCTACATTGGTACATGTTTTCAGTATCACCAATTTTGTTATTTACACTCTCATAATGACATAAACTAATTGTCATCTCTATAATAACCAAAAGTAGAACCAATTCTAATGTGTTTGTTTTAATATTGATGATAATAATATACGATTACTTATTGTGCTTTTCTAAAAATGGGTCACTTGAAAAGTCAAATATGGATACAAAGTTCGTTTAAAAGAATAATATTAATCATCATTCCTACATCTAAATCGCATACTGTAATAGTGCAATAAGGTTTGTTTTGATTTTTAAGCAGTACTCTTAATCGAGTCGCTGATGATCCTAAACCTAGATGCAATCACACGACAATCATCGAGATCGAAAATCAATTCATCATTCCTACATCTAAATAGCATACTGTAATAGCGCAATAAGGTTTGTTTTGATTTTTAAGCAGTACTCTTAATCGAGAAACTGTAATAGCGCAAATTCAATAACTTCAATTGGTGAATGCAGACTTTTATGCGATATAAGCACTACACTTGTGTCTATGGTATCAGGTAATCTATTTAATCGAGTTTTTAATTACTCTTAATAATTTGCGCTTATCAGTTTATTGTTAATAATTATTATGATTAATAATTTGCGCTCAATAATTTACACTTGAATGTGATGGAATTCTTCAAATAAACAAGTCACAAAACCCATTTTGTATGTATATATTTTCGTGTATATATATGTGTATAAGCGGAAGCAATTTTTGAGTTTATGCATGCAAAGTATTAACCTTTTAAAACAAGAATTCCATTAAAAGATCTAGTCTTGAAAATACACTTAAATGTAAAAGAAGCTAGTAAGAATTATACCTACTCCAAGCTTGCTAGTAAGTGATGAAGATGATGATGTTGAATGGAGCTCCAAAACTATGAAACCTCAAGTTGTTATACCCCAAACTTTGCACCAACACCTTGTACTTTGGTTAGGATTTAATTGACACTTGAAAATAAGCTAAAAAAAAACTTGAAGAAGCCTTTTCTCCCTCCCTAAGCTCACGGCAACAGCAGCAGTTTTTGGGAGCTTTTTTTGCTTATTTTTGATATGTAAATTGCATGCATTTTAGTCTCCAAGAGTGCTAGACATATACTTGTGGAAGTGGGAAGTATTGACCAAAAGATGGAATCTTTGAACATGTGTCATTACCCTCCCAATGCCACTACTATGTCTTTTAAATAAAATTGGTTTTATTTTATAAAATTAAATTTTATAAAACTTCCATTTTATTTAATTATGTATGTGTACATTATTTATAAATGCATTTATAAAATGTAACATAACATGATTAATTATTTAGCCTATAAATAATTAAAACCATATCATATAAATTATCCCATAATTTATATTTACATATCAAGTGTTATTATTTTAGAAACCATTTTCTTGAATTCAAGTGTCGCGTATTTAATCAATGATTCAATCACTAAGATCAAATACGAATAAGGTGTCGGTAAGTTTGTTATTGGGTATGACCCGACTTGGATCAAAACATATTAGCCACGTTAATTTAATATGTCTCTCGGGCATATGAAATACCTTCAATCTCCCACTTGCACGAGAAACATAAGAAATTAATGCAAGTGATGGATACAGCCTAACACACCGTCCATCACCCTTAATATGTTATGACTTTGTGCCATTCAATAACATCATCCCTTTCGAGCTCCCTACTCGAACTGATATATGTAGGTGAATCTTTCATTATATCCTTTCGTCCTAGATGTCATGTTAAATCCAAGAGATACAGAGTGATCACTCTCTTATAGATTTAACTTTTCAGGCCTTAGACATCTTACTCTCAACAAATAAGAGGGACAAATCCCATCTTGACTACATACGTCCTAGATATACACTTTGTAATATACCTGAGTTCTTCCTTATGTACTACCATGTTTCAGAATAGCGAAGAAAAGAATCAAGGCACAGTACTAGGTGAATATCCGAACCCAATATGTATCTCAGGTCAGAGGATACAATGATATTCGCCTTTACTCAAGATTACATGTGATCAACCACAAAGGCTCTATACAGTAATTCTTGAGAGCGGGTCTTCCAATATTTGTTTCCCACAAATATCTATGAACCTTGGTTGCAACCTCGCCCCACATTCAACCTATGAATGTATACCAATCCGAGTTCATAATAGTCTAAACCTCACACTTGTTCCCACAAATGTGATCGACTACGGAATTTAGAATAATTGCTTATTCATGGATGAAATATGCAAAATAGGAACATAACTCAAATAAATTAACACCATAGTTATATTAATGAGTTTGAATAATTTCGTTCTGGTACAATACATAAAATAGATCATTTCCAATCACTAGAATATCGAAGCCCTAACGCACAAACATGTCCCTCATGTTTTGGCCCATGTAAAAGCTTCGTGAGTGGATCCGCAACATTATGATCTGTGTGAACTTTGTGAATACATATCTTTCCCTTTTCAACCTCATCCCTGATGTAGTTGAATCTCCGCTCAATGTGACGAGTCTTTTGATGAGCACGAGGTTCCTTGATTTGAGCAATCGCACCCTCGTTGTCACAAAAGATCTCAAGAGGGTCCTGAATGGAAGGGACCACTCCTAAGTCGTCGATGAATTTCTTCATCCATGCAGCTTCCTGAGCTGCCAGTGAGGCGGCAATGTACTCCGACTCTGTAGTGGATAACGCAACAACTTCCTGTTTCGAACTCTTCCAAGAGACCGCACCACCATTTAACATGAAGACATAACCGGATTGTGATCGAGAGTCATCTCGATCAGTTTGGAAACTCGCGTCCACGTAACCTTTTACGGCGAGTTCCTCCTCACCAGACCCGTATATTAGAAACATATCCTTAGTTCTCCTAAGGTATTTCAATATACTTTTAACAGCAATCCAATGACTGTTTCCTGGGTTGTTCTGGTATCTACTTGTCAAGCTTAGAGCGCATGACACATCCGGTCTAGTACATATCATTGCATACATGATAGACCCAATAGCGGATGCATATGGGACTTTCTTCATTCTCTCTTGTTCATCTTTCGTGGTAGGACACTGAGATGAACTGAGAACGGTTCCTCTTTGAATAGGTACCAAACCTTTCTTAGAGTTTTCCATCTTGAACCTTTTCAAGATTTTATCAATGTATGTACTTTGACTTAAACCTATCAATCTCTTGGATCTATTCCTATAGATCCCTATCCCCAATATGTATTGTGCGTCTCCAAGATCCTTAATGGAGAAGCAACTCTTTAGCCAAGTTTTGACTCCTTGCATTGTGGTAATATCATTCCCAAATAATAATATATCATCCACATATAGTACAAGGAACATGATAGTGCTCCCACTAGCTTTCTTATATACACAAGCTTCATCACCATTTTTAATAAAGCCAAATTTCTTTGCCTCTTCATTAAAACGATGATTCCACATTCTAGATGCTTGTTTCAATCCGTAGATTGATTTCTTTAACTTGCATACCATTTTAGGATTTTTCGGATCAACAAAACCTTCGGGCTGTACCATATAGACATCTTCCTCAAGATATCCATTCAGGAAAGCGGTTTTGACATCCATTTGCCATATTTCATAGTCGTAGTGAGCAGCAATGGCAAATAATATCCTAATAGACTTTAGCATTGCCACTGGCGAGAAAGTTTCATCATAATCAACCCCTTGAGTTTGAGTGAAACCTTTTGCAACAAGTCTAGCTTTATATGTATCCAAGTTTCCATGTATGTCGGTTTTCTTCTTGAAAAGCCATTTGCAATCAACTAGCTTGGAGCTAGGAGGTTGCACAACAAGTTCCCAAACTTGGTTTTCATACATGGATTGCATCTCAGCGTTCATGGCTTCCTGCCATTTATCTTTATCGATCCTTGATAAAGCATCTTCGTAGTTTGTCGGTTCATCCAAATCAACCGTATAGCAACCATCTATGAGAAACCCATATCTCTCGGGAGGATTACTAATCCTACTAGATCTTCGAACGTCTTGTGTACCTTGATCATCCACTTGATCATTTTCAACATCCTCATGTTGAGTACTAGTGTCAACCAATTGTGTATCATCGGCTTGATCTTGTACCTCTACAAGATCTATTTTCCTTTCACCATCACCTTCCATAAGGAACTTGGTTTCAAGGAATTCCGCTTTCCGAGCAACAAATACGGTTTGCTCGGATGGATCATAGAAGTAATATCCCATGTCATCTTTGGGATATCCTATGAAGATACACTTTGTGGATCGAGCATGTAGCTTATTTGCTACATAACGCTTAGGATAAGCTTCACATCCCCATACTTTCAAGTATGAAAGAGAAGGAGGTTTTCCAAACCACATCTCATGAGGAGTTCGTTCCACCTTCTTGGTTGGGGCCATATTTAAAATACGAGCCGCGGAGCTTAGACAATAACCCCAAAATGATAGAGGCAGCGAGCTTCTTGCCATCATAGATCGAACCATATCCATTAGGGTTCGGTTCCTCCTTTCGGAAACTCCATTAAGTTGGGGTGTTCCGGGTGGAGTAAGTTGTGAGATAATCCCACAACTCCTAAGATGATCTTGGAAGGCATCGCTTAGGTATTCACCTCCTCTATCGGTACGAAGTACCTTAATTGTCCTATTGAGTTGATTTTGTACTTCGTTTTGATATTCTTTGAATGCTTCAAACGTTTCGTCCTTGTGTCTTAATAAGTAGACATATCCGAAACGACTAAAGTCATCAATGAAAGTAACAAAGTATCTTTCACCTTTCCTAGTCATGGGTTTAAAGGGTCCACATACATCCGAATGTATTAATCCCAATAAATCTTTAGCCCTTTCATAGGTCCCTTTGAAAGGTGCTTTAGTCATCTTGCCTTGTAAACAAGATTCACATACTTCAAACGAATCCATTTCAATTGATTTCAAAAGTCCATTCTTTTGAAGTGTATGTATTCGGTTCTTGTTTATGTGACCAAGGCGACAATGCCATAAGTAGGAATCACTCAAATCCCTTTTGAGTTTCTTGGTGCTTGTATGGTACATTGAGCTACTAGATGATGTGTCATCATGAACCAATTCATAAATTCCATTTGAAGGCGAAGCCTTGAAATAGAATACATTATCTTTAGAAACATGAATATCATCATCAATAAAATTAACAACGTAACCACATTGTTTTAAGCGAGAAATAGAAATAATGTTTCTACACAAATCCGGAGCATACAAAACATTTTCTAAAATAAGTTCCAATCCGCTTGGAAGCTTTAATATAAAATCTCCTTGAGCTTTAACATGCACCTTTGCACCATTGCCCATATAGAGACTTGATGTTCCCGCCTTATGATCACTTCTTTTGAACCCCTGCAAAGAATTGCAAATATGAGTTCCACATCCAGTGTCTAATACCCATGTATTAGAAGAAGTAATACTTAGCTCTATATATACCATATATATATTACCTGAGGTTTGCCCTGCATCCCTCTTGTCCTTCAACTCCTTAAGGTAGACCGGACAGTTTCGTTTCCAATGACCCATCTCACCGCAACCGAAACATGGGTCTTCCTTGGGGTTTGCCTTCTCGGTGACCTTTTGCTTCTTGGCCTTGTTGATGGTTGGGGTAACCATCTTCCCCTTCCCTTTGCCTTGATGGGCGGGTCCTTTTCTCTTAGCCACCTTTGGCTTAGAGGTGTTACCTTTAGACCCACCTTGATCGATTGCTAACACGGGTAAAGTCCTTTTACCCATGCTTGTTTCCGCCGTCCTAAGCATACCATGAAGCTCACCTATGCTCTTATCCATCCCATTCATGTTGTAATTAATTACAAATTGATCAAACCTCTTTGATAGGGAGTTAAGGATAAGATCGGTGGCTAACTCATTAGATATGTTAAGGTTAAGACGGTTAGCACGATCGATAAGGCTCTTCATCTTAAGTACATAAGATGAAACCGATTGGGTATCGTCCATACGACAAGCATGAAGCGCCCGAACCGTTTCGAAACGCTCAACACGTGCTTGTTGGAGAAACATCTCCTTCAATTGTGTTATCATGTCGTATGCGCTATGATGCTCGAAATCCTTTTGGAGTTCGGGTATCATAGTCCCAAGCATTAAGCATGAGACTTGAAGGGAGTCGTGGCAATACTTGTCGTAAGAGGCCATTGCCTCCACATCACTCTCATCCGGTTGATCGGGAATGGGGTCCTCAAGCACATACATTTTATCCTCTTGTTTGAGGACAATCCGAAGATTGCGGAACCAATCCATAAAGTTTGTATGGTTGAGTTTGTCTTTCTCGAGGAGAGACCGTAACGATAGGTTGTTAAAGTTAAGTGGTGCGTTGTTCATGTTGTTGTTGTTATTAGCGGCCATCTACAAAATTCAACAAAGTTCATTTAAGTATTGATTTCAAATTTAATAAACAATACCCTTTTAATTTGTTTTATTAAATATTAGAATCCAACGGTAAATCAAATTTCGGTTAGGTGACCTTTATCCCGTCATTTGATTTAGCTAGGTAGTCATAATGACAATTGCAATCCTTTTGCAACTTCTAATTTATGGGATCATGCAATCCTTATGCATGGCATATTAATCCCATCAACGCCTATTTGTTCCTCATGCTTCGGTGACCCTAAGTTCATGATTCCCAAATCAAGTCGTCCTACTTGTGTAGACATGTAGACTTAACATACAAGTGGTTAGGTGACCTTTATCCCACATGTATGCGAAGTGTACCTTATTCATATTAGTTCACTCATGACGGTTAGGTGACCTTTATCCCATCAAGAGATTCCTAATATGTCTAAGTGTTTCCACAAAAGGATGGCGTTTAACTTGTTTACCTTGTTTTAGTAAAGGGATTTTAGGTTTTCTACATTCTAGTTTAGAAAACAAGGTGCTATACACCAACATGCATTTGGTGTGTAGTATGTTTATGAAAAACCCATTTTCATGTCCTCTTTAGTAAACCAATTACTAGTTTTAACCATTTCATTACTTTTAAATAAACCATTTTATTCAAGTCTAATAACCAATTATTAGTGTCATATTGTTATGTTTTTATTATAACCATTTTATAATGTATTATGCAAGTGTTAACATGTGATGATCTTGTAGCAACCAAACATACAAACATACACAAACATGCATAACAAAGTGTTCACAATCAAGAGCCATTTTGGTAGACATTTGTTTAGCCAATAAACAAATGTCACCTAAGGGGTTAAACCAAAGTAAGAGATTTTTACCAAAATCTCCCACTTAATCTTGTAATCTTCAAATGCTTCATCTTGTAACCTTCTTTATGGATCTTCATTTTCTCTTTACAAAGTTATATCCTAATACAATCTTTCTAGAAAATGAAATAATAACCTATTCTATTTTACAAACCAAATAGAACAAATTACATCAACAAATTACAAGATTAATTACAACTTTCCAAATCAAAAAATTACAAAATTATTACAACCATATGAATGAATATTACAAATCAAGAATAATCACCAAATCATCCAAACATTCAACCACACGGTCTAGGCTCGATTGTGAACAACAACATAACATCAAACATGGCCAAACTTGAAATCCCAAACCCATTTTGGGACCCAAATAATTCGGCCATGACCAAAATACCCACCAAAGCTCAAAATTTTTTAATCTACTTTCATGCATGTTGGTAGATTGCAAAATAAATGAGTTTACTAGCCAAAACAAGAAGCATATTAACAAGACTTTGGCTCTAGATACCATTGATGGAATTCTTCAAATAAACAAGTCACAAAACCCATTTTGTATGTATATATTTTCGTGTATATATATGTGTATAAGCGGAAGCAATTTTTGAGTTTATGCATGCAAAGTATTAACCTTTTAAAACAAGAATTCCATTAAAAGATCTAGTCTTGAAAATACACTTAAATGTAAAAGAAGCTAGTAAGAATTATACCTACTCCAAGCTTGCTAGTAAGTGATGAAGATGATGATGTTGAATGGAGCTCCAAAACTATGAAACCTCAAGTTGTTATACCCCAAACTTTGCACCAACACCTTGTACTTTGGTTAGGATTTAATTGACACTTGAAAATAAGCTAAAAAAAAACTTGAAGAAGCCTTTTCTCCCTCCCTAAGCTCACGGCAACAGCAGCAGTTTTTGGGAGCTTTTTTTGCTTATTTTTGATATGTAAATTGCATGCATTTTAGTCTCCAAGAGTGCTAGACATATACTTGTGGAAATGGGAAGTATTGACCAAAAGATGGAATCTTTGAACATGTGTCATTACCCTCCCAATGCCACTACTATGTCTTTTAAATAAAATTGGTTTTATTTTATAAAATTAAATTTTATAAAACTTCCATTTTATTTAATTATGTATGTGTACATTATTTATAAATGCATTTATAAAATGTAACATAACATGATTAATTATTTAGCCTATAAATAATTAAAACCATATCATATAAATTATCCCATAATTTATATTTACATATCAAGTGTTATTATTTTAGAAACCATTTTCTTGAATTCAAGTGTCGCGTATTTAATCAATGATTCAATCACTAAGATCAAATACGAATAAGGTGTCGGTAAGTTTGTTATTGGGTATGACCCGACTTGGATCAAAACATATTAGCCACGTTAATTTAATATGTCTCTCGGGCATATGAAATACCTTCAGAATGTGCTTGATTCTTCTATATCATGATTCAGATGGGTATTCCATATTTCGATCCTTGATTGATCTGATATTCAGTTTATGTTGAGATGTTAATAAATCTATATAATTGTTAAAGATTGATATGTGTTAACAGAATTCCGATGTTCAAATTCGACATGAATTAATCTTATAATGTGTTGATTTCAAAATCTATATACTTAGAGTTTTATTATATATAGAGATTCTAATGTTAATAGAATTTTGATGTTCAAAATTGACTTGAATCAATCAAAATCTATAGACTTGCAAAGGTTTCTTATAAAGATTTCTGATCATCGATCGGGTACACTGATAGTGATGAAGGGATCCTGAGGTCCAGAGGGTATAAAAAATGAGGGTGAACTTGAAGGGTGATAAAAAATGAGGATGTAATTAATGTATAACACATAGCCACCTACTATGCCAACTCTTTATAGCCACCGTGCAACGCACGGGCTATTAAAGCTATTGTACTTATGTTATCTTAACATTTTCTATATGTATATAAGTGAATGCCATCTTTAGTGATTTCTATCTTTTTATTGCTATGTAGTAAAAAGATACATATTGTTCCATGAATGTTTGTATATGTATCGATTATAAGTCATCTAACACTACTACTGTAACTGTATCGCTTTATAATAAACTGAACAAATACCATGTAAAATATAATGATGCATAGAAGGTAATTGTGATTCATCCCTCAAAAAATCCCGCGAATTCGCGGGTCCTCCACTAGTAATAATAATAATAATAATAATATTAATAATAATAATATATTTGGATTAATAATAATAATTAATATAAATAATAAAATAAAATAAATATATACGGAGTAATATATAGATTAGAGAGAATGAGAGATTTAAGTGTGTGAAACAATAACCAAACTCGTCGAGCTTTATAGATCGTTTCTAAATTCCATGCTCATGCGATCGCATGAGGAATGTATGGGGAACTCATGCGATCGCATGAGGTTCCTGTCTAGCCCGTGATTGTTTCCAAAATATCTTGTCGACACTTTTAATTATATTTTATTTATAATATATTTAATTTATAATAATTATTCGATAATAATAATGACGATAAAAAATAACGACGATAATAATAATAATAATAATAATAATAATAATAATAATAATTAGAATTAATAATAATTCAGTTGACCATATCTTTT
Organism: Rutidosis leptorrhynchoides; assembly: GCF_046630445.1. NCBI lineage: Eukaryota > Viridiplantae > Streptophyta > Magnoliopsida > Asterales > Asteraceae > Rutidosis > Rutidosis leptorrhynchoides. The sequence continues at coordinate 235,310,449 of NC_092342.1, read as the reverse complement.
AATCCGTTCATCAAAATCACCCGATTCCTAAACGAAAAGTTATTAATTTTTCGTCAGCTTTCCAACAACATGCATATCATATACCTTATCTCAGTAGCATATGTATTAAATTCATGATTTATCATAAACTATTTAACGACGAAAATAAGCATACAAGCATGCATAATCAAATATACTCGAGCACTAGTCAGGGATACACTATTAATATATAAAAGATAAGATATGAATGCTCACGTATCAATATTGTGATTCAATATTGCAGGAAAGTACGTAGACGCAACGAAAATGATAAACGCTAGGTTGAACTCACGCGCATACCCCCGAACAATACCCATAACCTCTATAGCTATAACCCATAGCTCTATCCCTCTCGAAAAACTCGTTTCGAAATAACCCGAACATACCCTCGTCGTAGTATTTTATGTATAATACTAATAATAATAATAATAATAATAATAATAATAATAATAATAATAATAATATATTTGGATTAATAATAATAATTAATATAAGTAATAAAATAAAATAAATATATACGGAGTAATATATAGATTAGAGAGAATGAGAGATTTAAGTGTGTGAAACAATAACCAAAACTCGTCGAACTTTATAGATCGTTTCTAAATTCCATGCTCATGCGATCGCATGAGGAATGTATGGGGAACTCATGCAATCGCATGAGGTTCCTGTCTAGCCCGTGATTGTTTCCAAAATATCTTGCCGACACTTTTAATTATATTTTATTTATAATATATTTAATTTATATAATTATATATATATTATATTATATTCTCGAGCATAGTTAACTTGTACTTTTAGTTCCGATGACTTACATTTACGCTCGACTTATGTCCCGGTTCTGGTTATTTGAACGTTCTTTTGTACGCTTAGAAATCTAACACTCTACGTTACGCGACAAGTACCTTTATAAATAATTAGGCTTAAAATATCGATAAACTATATCACTCAAAATATAAATTGTACGTTTGAGTGTTATGGTCATTTGCTTCAATAAATCATCATCTCGTTATTTATTAAAATATATTTAAATAATATTTATTAAAAATCTTTATTATGAGAAAGATAAGTGTAATTCATTTATTATATAACTAAATAATATTATATTTTGTCACGTTATAGAATATATATATTATCATTTAGAAATTTGTATACAAAAATATATATATATATATATATATATATATATATATATATATATATATATATATATATATATATATATGTATTCGAAATCTTTATTTAACAATATAATTTATAGTTTTTCAAAACTACTTATATTCAAAATCATTAAAAGTTTTTAATATAAATAGTTATATCATAAAACGTTTTCATTTAAGAAAGTACAATCACATATAGAGTAATACATGTTTTATATTTTTAAATTACAGTTTATTCATGAATCGTAGGGTTAAGCCTAAAGGATAATTAGAAGTATGAAATCATTTTAATGTAGATCGTCAATTTACTTAACTTGTCAATATCTATTTTCTAAGTTATCTATATTCTCTAATTTCACTTTCACGTTAAATAATATGAAAACTAAATTGTTATCTTAACAAAGTCACGAGTGAAATATAGTAAAACATGTATTGGAAATCAAACAAGAATCTCCTCTAACTTTTGTCTAACTCACGTTAAGTGACACTTTGTTCTCACATGTTAATCACTTTACCATTTATTCCGAATACCGTTAAAAAGGAACGATTTCTCAAATTAACGTGGACCTCACAACAGAGACCCATACAATATCATAATTCTTAAGGTCTTGATAAATATCTTTTAATTCAATCGTTTGACATTATCTTTTAACTTTGATAGTTCAATATATCAAATAGATATGGAAATAAATAAGTCTAATATACGGTATCATACACGTAATACTTTGTTAATGTTTTCAATTTATATATATAATTATATATGCACATCAAGTTAAATATAATGGTTCGTGAATCGTTGGGAATAGTCGAAAGTTAATTGAATATATGAACATAGTTCCAAAATTTTCGAGACTCAACATTACAGACTTTGCTTATCGTGTCGGAAATATATAAAGATTAAGTTTAAATTTGGTTGGAAATTTCCGGGTCGTCACACACAACAGCCCGTATTACGAATTTCGTTCCAAAGATACAAGTTTTGATCATAAGAGTTTAACTTCCAAACGACACCTAGAGCATGGTGTTTGGGATTAAACTACCCAAATCTTGATCGAACTTCTAACGACCCGTCCTAATCCATCTGGACGAAGTCCATATCGATTACAAACGATTCACAATAGTTGATTACATCGCGAGGTACTTGACCTCTAAATGATACATTTTACAAACATTGCATTCGTTTTTTAAAAGATAAACTTTCATCACATCAAACGTTGACGACATGCATACCATTTCATAATATATCCAACTATAATTGACTTAATAATAATCTTGATGAACTCAATGACTCGAATGCAACGTCTTTTGAAATATGTCATAAATGACTCCAAGTAATGTCTCTAAAATGAGCAAATGCACAGCGGAAGATTTCTTTCATACCTGAGAATAAACATGCTTTCAAGTGTCAACCAAAAGGTTGGTGAGTTCATTAGTTTAACATAAATAATCATTCCATCATTTTAATAGACCGCAAGATTTTCATTTTCAGTTCTCAAAAATATACGTCCCATGCATAGAGACAAAATATCATTCATATGGATTGAACACCTGGTAACCGACATTAACAAGATGCATATAAGAATATCCCCATCATTCCGGGATCCTCCTTCGGACATGATATAAATTTCGAAGTACTAAAGCATCCGGTACTTTGGATGGGGCTTGTTGGGCCCAATAGATCTATCTTTAGGATTCGCGTCAATTAGGGTGTCTGTTCCTTAATTCTTAGATTACCAGACTTAATAAAAAGGGGCATATTCGATTTCGATAATTCAACCATATAATGTAGTTTCGATTACTTGTGTCTATATCGTAAAACATTTATAAAAATTGCGCATGTATTCTCAGCCCAAAAATATAAAGGGTAAAAAGGCAAATGAAACTCACCTAATGTATTTTGTAGTAAAAATACATATGACTATATTGAACAATGCAGGGTTGGCCTCGGATTCACGAACCTATATCATTTGTATATATATTAAAACATATACTCGTAAACGACTATATATATATATATATATATATATATATATATATATATATATATATATATATATATATATATATATATATTATTAATAATATACTTGTTAAATTATTTGTTATATAGATATAGATCTATTTATATATTTTATTTAACTAGTGATTGTCATTCATTATAACATATTAATAATAAAAATTTGTTTTAGGGTTTATATACGATAAAATATACATGTATATATTAATTGATATATTTCATATATAGCTTAGTTACTATCTTTTTAATAATAAAATTATAGTGATACTTTATATTAATAACAAAATTTATTATTTTCATAATAATAATAATAATAATAATAATAATAATAATAATAATAATAATAATAATAATAATAATAATAAAAGTAAAAATAACAAAATTACTACCTCTCACGAATTAGGCTTCAAAAAGAATAGGACACCATTGCCAAGGATCGAACCCTTGACCTCTCGTTCACCGGTTAACACCCTACACCATTCTTCTGTCTTTGTTTTTCCAACGTTATTAGAATCCTAAATTTATATAACTTGTTTTATTCTATTTCTATCTTCTTTCTACCCCATTTATATTGATCAGCACTATCAATTCCTTGGCCCAACAATAAATTAGACTTCGGCCCAACAGATAAAATACGGCCCAAACGTCAAAAAATTAAAACAAATGTTGCTCCCAAGTCTCGAACTTGAGACCCCTCGTTCCCCACAACTGCACCCAAACCACGGCACTACTTCAGTTTTTCTGTTTATATATTAGTCTCAAACAGTATTAAACTCGCGTTACTTCAACCGTTCATCTTCCTCCCATTCCAAATCGACAGAGCCCCACAAACCACACTATTAGTTTTAAGATTTGGAATTTATATAATAAAAAAAAACGTTTTATGACTGATTGATTTGTAAAAAAAAAAAAAAAAAAAAAAGACTGCTCGCTGTTGCTACATCGCTGCTGTAAAAAAAAACCAATTCGATTTTTAGAAGTTGTTAGATCATGATTCCTTTACAAAATATTTTCCAAATCACTTCTATAAACTATTGGAAATTCATCGATTTAACTTAAATCATCCAAACAATTTCCAATTTCGCGAATGAACAATTATTTTGACTTTTTATACAAAACCTTTGACTCGAAAATTTGAAGTCAATATGATAAATTAATGATTGAAAACTTAGAGATAGATTAATCTAAAGATTCCTAACAGAGTAGCATTTATAGATTTTGCTAAGAGATTCAAAATTGAATTAAGAGGAAAACAATGAAGCGTAAAAAAAAAATAAGAAGAAAAATAAATATTACCAACTGTGTTCTTCAATTCATTTTGAATTTCCTTCTATTTGGTTTACAGTAATACAAATCATTATATAATTGTTGTAAATAATAGAGATTGATTGATATGTGGTGGTGTAAAGCTCGACATAATCACACAAGCAGAACAGGAAGCCAGGAAGAAAATAACAGAAAGCAGATAGTGATAGGAATATTATGCATAAAAATTTGTTTTTATATATATAGCTGTATCCATATATTTTTTTTTATTTTATAAATCAGTATTTAAGTATTAATATTTATATATGTATAAATGTATTTCGTAAATGTATATGTATATGTACCTGTAAATATATATAAGTGTATTAATAATAAAATTTATACTAATAATAATTATATAAATAATAATACAATTAATAATGATGATAATAGAAATAATAATGATATTAATAATAGTAATAATTATAATTATAATAATGTTTATAATGATTTTTTAATGATAAAATTAATAAATTTTATTATTTTTATAATATTAATATTAAGGATAATATATAACATTAATATTGATTCTTAATGATAATGTATAATAATAATACTAGTAATCTCAAGTTACATGTTTCCATTTTTATATCTATATGAATTATATTATTATAATAATATTAATACTACAAATAATAATATTAATATCAATATTATTAATACTATAAGAGTGATAATAATAGTTATATTTTAACTTGTAATTAAGTTTATTACAATAATGTTATATCTCATTAATTATGCAATACTTATATCATATAATAACATATTTAAATATTTATTATGTACATATATTATAAATACTAGTGGAGGACCCGCGAATTCACGGGATTTTTTGAGGGATGAATCACAATTACCTTCTATGCATCATTATATTTTACATGGTATTTGTTCAGTTTATTATAAAGCGATACAGTTACAGTAGTAGTGTTAGATGACTTATAATCGATACATATACAAACATTCATGGAACAATATGTATCTTTTTACTACATAGCAATAAAAAGATAGAAATCACTAAAGATGGCATTCACTTATATACATATAGAAAATGTTAAGATAACATAAGTACAATAGCTTTAATAGCCCGTGCGTTGCACGGTGGCTATAAAGAGTTGGCATAGTAGGTGGCTATGTGTTATACATTAATTACATCCTCATTTTTTATCACCCTTCAAGTTCACCCTCATTTTTTATACCCTCTGGACCTCAGGATCCCTTCATCACTATCAGTGTACCCGATCGATGATCAGAAATCTTTATAAGAAACCTTTGCAAGTCTATAGATTTTGATTGATTCAAGTCAATTTTGAACATCAAAATTCTATTAACATTAGAATCTCTATATATAATAAAACTCTAAGTATATAGATTTTGAAATCAACACATTATAAGATTAATTCATGTCGAATTTGAACATCGGAATTCTGTTAACACATATCAATCTTTAACAATTATATAGATTTATTAACATCTCAACATAAACTGAATATCAGATCAATCAAGGATCGAAATATGGAATACCCATCTGAATCATGATATAGAAGAATCAAGCACATTCAAGTGTAAATTATTGAGCGCAAATTATTAATCATAATAATTATTAACAATAAACTGATAAGCGCAAATTATTAAGAGTAATTAAAAACTCGATTAAATAGATTACCTGATACCATAGACACAAGTGTAGTGCTTATATCGCATAAAAGTCTGCATTCACCAATTGAAGTTATTGAATTTGCGCTATTACAGTTTCTCGATTAAGAGTACTGCTTAAAAATCAAAACAAACCTTATTGCGCTATTACAGTATGCTATTTAGATGTAGGAATGATGAATTGATTTTCGATCTCGATGATTGTCGTGTGATTGCATCTAGGTTTAGGATCATCAGCGACTCGATTAAGAGTACTGCTTAAAAATCAAAACAAACCTTATTGCACTATTACAGTATGCGATTTAGATGTAGGAATGATGATTAATATTATTCTTTTAAACGAACTTTGTATCCATATTTGACTTTTCAAGTGACCCATTTTTAGAAAAGCACAATAAGTAATCGTATATTATTATCATCAATATTAAAACAAACACATTAGAATTGGTTCTACTTTTGGTTATTATAGAGATGACAATTAGTTTATGTCATTATGAGAGTGTAAATAACAAAATTGGTGATACTGAAAACATGTACCAATGTAGCGGTAGTAACATCCCATACCTGGACCTCGGAATTGTTAAAGCCTACAGCAATGCGTCTTCCATCAGGTGCCCACTTGACACTGGTAATTGTGGCATACCTTTCTTCACTTAAAAGTTTTTCTTCCTTTGTTTCTCCCTATTTTTAATCCTTATAACGTAACAATATTAAGTCGGGTTGACAATATTAATACTCAAAACCTTCACTTGACAGATACAAAAAATAGTCAAAAGGTTAAAACAAACTTACATGAACTTGATCTCCTCCAATTTTAGGTCTTCAACAGCAACAAAACCTGAAGTAGAAAGTGAATTTTGCTTTACCTCTAACACTGAAGGTAGTTGCAATAAGCCATAACCCATGCCTAACTTTCCAATTTCTAAGTCTTTCCATTTTATAATATAGAACAGATGGCTAAAAAATAAGACAAAAAAACAGAACATCTAACATTATGAAGTGTGAGCCTCATAATTTATCAAATAATCTAAAATCTAGTTAACGTGTAACCACAACTATATAGCATAGAAATATAGATGGAGGAATTGAAGTGATGAATTTTTAGCTCACATATGATCATACCAATCTTGATTCCAGTAAAAAGTAATGGCAAACTTACCCCAAAAATCAACCACGATCATGCAACAATAGTACTTTCGACCCAGAACCCATATAAAGTGGTAAAGTTGCCCCAAAATTATACATTATCATATTTATCACCCACTATAAAGCAACATGAACATCTTTAACCCATAACCCAGTAACAGTGACAACAACTCACCAGATCAATGAAGTATTAATCTTGACCCAACACAAATTTGTAGATGAAATTTAGACCCAAAAAGACATAATAATAACGAAGTGAGGCTTCATACAAATGGAGGGTAGATAAAACTCATTTCTGCAATAAGATCAACAATCATAATTCACAAATGTTGTATCCTATAATTAGTAAAATACCAAGTCACCAAAGCAATGTGGTGATAATTAGTATTAGTATACTTCATCAATTCTTGATAATCAACCTTTTCAAAAATTTGTGAGACATTATATATTCTAAATAACAATATCGAATATATAATATATAAATACACTCAAATGTCAATTTATCAGTAATAGACATAAATAATTAAAAATTATAATATATATTAACACCCGCATCCATATAACTAATGACCATGTTTGCATAAAAAACAGAAAAATTACAGTTCTCTACATGAACATTCAACAAATGAACCAATAAACCATTAGCTTTTGATTCTTCTAATTCCATCTGCAATAAAGTCATTTCAAATCAAAGTTACAAATAATAGGAGTTTATTAAATTTGCAAGCTAGATACGGTCAAGTGAATTTACCCTTAGTCGCTTCTCAAACCTGCAAACGCCATGTAAGTGATTCCACACACTTTTCTAATTTGTTTTTCACCTCTTCGAGGGCACCCGTCTCCATTGCAGCGTAACAAATCGCAAATAAATAACTGGTCACCAACTCTAGACATATAGATCCATTGTAATAAAGTAACATACGGGTTTTTAAAAGATTTTTAATACCATTTTGAGTTCCCGAACCTCTCTCCGAGCAACTCGTCGCCTTTTTAAAAGATTTTTAATACCATTTTGAGTTCCCGAATCTCTCTTCGAGCAACTCGTCGCCTCCAACCACATTGTGCATACAATGCAGCCTTCTGAAGGCTACTGTAGTAAGAAAATGCTTTTCTAGGAACGGTTGTGAGCCTGCATGACATCATCAAATAAATATAAAACTCATATCTTTATTGGAAAATAACTTCTGATCCATGGTGTTTGTTGAACGTGTATAAAAATGGCGGCCTTGGTTTGCTTCTGATGTCTGAATTGCAGTCGTGCAGTCATTGCTCTCAGACCTATCTAAAAGTGTGATTGCAGACACCATTTCATAAATTAGCAAGCAATAGAAGTCCATACGACACGACTGCAATTCTCTTGGACATTTCTTCGAACACGTTTTATGCATTTTCAGAATGACGATTATCAAGAAGCAAGTTTACCATCACATTATTACATAATTCAAAGCATAGACGACAGATCAACCTACTTATTCAATAATACATAAATATAAATAAATCATCTTAAGAGTGTGAATAAGATTAAAATTCATAAAACATAAATAGTTATAATCACCATGGTGAAAATATGAATCAAGTCACATACTGTGTGGGTGTCTACAATAAAAGGAACCATCTACCATAATACATAATATAGAGTGTCAAAAGCTTGAAGCATCCACAACCTGATCAAATCCTGCCAGGTATTACATATCTTTTGTTAAACATGTAATACCGAGTTTCTGACTATTCAAAATCATATTTTTCAAGTTCTAAAGGTTCATAAGTGTATCCGAAAAGTGACCCAAATAGTAATTCAGGTTAGGTTAAAAATATCAGGTCATTTAAGCACTGGTTAGTCTAGATTGACTCAGTATACCCAAACATGCAAAATCTTAAATATTCATGAATTTAGTTTAGAAAACTTAGTTACATACACAAAACGCAGTTCCCCCATCTGTATACTTTCAAGACTACCATATTTTGACTACCTTATTTTACCAAAGTGAATGAACAAAAAGCAGACGGGTCATTGACCACCTAAATTGAATACCTAATTGTGTCTAACTTATTGAACACATAATGAACAAATGACTACCCATTTTGACACCTTATTTAGCTCTACTAAAAGACTACCCATTTAAACACCTTATTTGACCTGATAAAAGACTATCCATTTTGACACCTTATATAACCCTATTAAAAGACAACCCATTTTGACTACCTTATTTAACCCTAGTTCAAATGTAATGACCTTTTGCCGCCTTCAAAGAATGTTTAAAAAAGGTCATGCTAACTTGGTCATTATGTATTACCAAATTTGTATCCAATTGTGCAAACAAAATTTGTTTAACACTCTATATCAGCAGTATGAAGTGACCTCATAATACTATTAACAATCTAATTTAAGTAGAGGAATATATACAACTCACCGACAACTTGCAGACTCGAACCCATCTTCAACAAAGCTTGTGAACCATAAGACGATCGGCATATGAAAGTTGGTATCAAATGTGTGAAATGATATATATACATATTAATACAAAAAGTTAGTACTTTATGTGTGTGTGTGTGTGTGTGTGTGTGTGTGTCCATTTAAGTAAACGATAACAAAAACAATGAACAATTAAAAAAAACTGATGTCATTTTACTTCAAGATCCTTAAGCTCGAAATAAGCTCTCTACCAACTGTATGATCGATCTTCTTCATGGTTTAACAAAAATTTACTCAATATTAACAAAAAGAGTTATAAGTTGATCTATACATAAACATAGTAACCGAATAATGATTCCTCATTTCAACAACATAGTATACATGCCTACTGCATCAGGTAACTTTTTTTTTTTTTTGATAAAGACATCAGGTAACATTTAGGTTTATCTATTAAGTGAATCAAACAAAGCCATTAGAAAGAGTATGTAGTAAAGCATTTTCATCATTAATAATCGAAAGGACACACTGTGATAATACGGAATGTAGTTTTCACACACATAAACGAATTACCATCTCATACAAAATATGCAAAGTATTTACAAATGATATTTCACACATGTAATTACTTTCTGGTGTAAATTGACAGTAGCTAACAAATTATGGATTAGAAGTTGCATAGAACATAAATACCATGTAAAAATAAATAAATGGGTCAAAATTGTCACCTTGTAAAATAAGATCCATTAGATAGGTCGTCATGTTTCCATAATCACCATGGTCATCATCCTGAAATTGTGTTTATAGATAGTCGGTTAAAGCCATGTTAAAAATACATATTAAAGTGTGACTTGTAAAATTTAAATATATGTCCATCAGGTTAAGTATAAATATTTTTTAAAAGCAACTTGGATTCATTGAAAACTCTCATTACTGTTGTTTATAACTGCAATAGAGCTACTTCATGAGTTTTTGATGCGACATTAACCCGTACTATTAGCCTAGGTTGCATCGACCTGCATCATATCAAAATAAAACATTTGAAGCCATGTAAGTAAATGCAAGAAAATAAAACCATAAAGAAGCTGATTATAAAACAATAGTCAAATAAACTCATAAACTCATTATAAATCAATTGTTAGATAAACTCATAAACTCATTATAAATCAATAGTCAAATAAACTCATAAACTCATTATCAACCAAAAACATCAGGTTTAGCGCATAGGGATTTGATAATGTCTGAAACCGCGAGAAACATATGTAAGATAACCAAAATATCATGAATTTACGGTAACCTTTCGTCTCCAACATCATATTACCAAATACAAAGTCTGAAAGTCTGCTGTAAAATTGTAATTTCATGCTTTACTATCATTCAAAGCTGCAAGTTGGTCGAAAGATTGTTGTTGAATTATGATAACGAAAACAACCAACCTTTAAAAACTATTAGTTCCTATTTACCGTCAGTACTGATGACCATTGGCTTTTGTTTTCCTTAGTTTTGACTTCAACTAAAACTGTGTGGCTTTCATTAACACTCAGTTGTTGCCAAAAGGTGGGTCAAAAATTCAATGTCTAAGTAGAGAAGTCAATGCCCATGATCTTTTTCGCTATAACCATGTGTTGTCCTAAAACTAATACAGAGACCAACAACATAATACAACACGCCATTAATTTACATATATGCATTGAAGAAAATTACAGGATCAATACCACATATCGATTATGACGACGGAGATGGCGGCAACGGCGGTTATGATTAACCCCTATGCCAATGTTCACCATTCTTGGAGTGATTTTTCTAATCATCAACACATCTGAAGCCATTATTAACGATGAACACAATATAAGTATAATTCAGTTCGATTACAGAGAGTTATAGGTATGATTATAATGATGAACACAATTATTCAGTTGCATAAATTTAATAATAAAAAAAAAACTGCAGGATGATTTCATCGTTAAAGTTAACACAAACTCGATTCCGTGATCGATATAACAAACATGTACACAAATCGTGTTGTTGCAATTTTGAATCGGCAGTTAAGGCTCCGAAACAACCCGGTCAAATATAATATCCAACAACAACATAAATTGTAAAAACAGAGATGTCAATTGGATAATTTTTACCTCTGGGTTTTCCAATCGATTTGTCCGTCGTTATTACGGGAAAACCTTCAAACCCCCATTTTAAAAAATTAGCTCTACCAAAAGAAAATTACAAAGAAAAAAAACATGATGGTGGGTCTCCAGGTTAGCCTACATTTGATAAAATAGAGCGAACCTAATGCATCCCCATCTGTTATTCCCATCTATAATGTTCTCTAATGCATCACCATCTAACACGATGGTGGGTCACCAGGTTAGCCTACATTCGAGTCACCCACAAGTCCTGGTCAAAAGTCAGACACTATGTAATCAATCCCACATTACCTATCAAATCTCTCATCATATGTTTCGCACAAAGTACTTCCAGCTCCATTCTTTGCTTGATCATCATTACTTTATGATCACAAAATGCAAAAATTAGCACCATCCCTTGAGCTTTAATGACCATATATACCAAGAACTCTACAAAAATCTAAAAACACAATCTTCAAGTAACTTTCAATTACCCTGTTCTTGATTATTTAGAAAATTCAAACCAACTAATGCCACCAATGGGACACACAAACATTCCCAAAAATCAACATGTTACCAACAGCAAGAAATGTAGAGTTTATTAAGACCATTGGGCCATTTATTGGGCTGCAGAAACTGATAATGAACCCACAACCATATAGTAACTCTATCATAAAAGGTACCTTCCACAAAAATGATTTGTAGGACAATCTGATATATAATTGAGCATAAGGAACATCCATACCTTGTCATCGCTACCATCATTTTTCCAGACTCTTAACATTAAATTAGAAAATCATATGCACACACTTTGACTTTCAAAAGTCAAAAAACTAACATTTTCTTATACAAAATGGGCATAATCTGACCAATACATTCTAATTATCCAACAGCAAATAGTAATCAAATCACCATTTTTGACCCAAGCTGCACTGACTCAGAAAGATATAGGCTGCCATTTATACCTCAAATAATTAAGCACAAAAAAGGCCAACCTCAACAGTTATAACCAATAGAGCACAAAAGCAGTTGTATCTGTTTGGCTTCCATAAAGCAAACTTCTTCTACTCCCATGTGAAGTGTATAGATATGTTACAATTAGTTAAACCTTGTAAAGGATATGAAACTTACCTCTGATATGAGGTAGGTTGTGTCACAAAAGGCTCACCTATTTCCATTACTCCATTTTCAGTTTCTGATGCAACCTTGAAAAGTCTAGAGACACAGAATCTTATTTATTAGTATGTAACTGATTTAAAACTAAGCAAATAACCCATGAACAAAGAACATTCAGTTTCCATTGTGAAGGTGGCTTTGACCCATTTATTCATGAATGGGTTGTGCCAGCGTTACTTGGTGACCCGCTAAATTTGTATTTTTGTCGTCATTCGCACTCCATCACTCTCTTCAATGTTAGTCAACTCTAGATGGTATATGGCAGAGTTGAGAACTCTAAACATCATGGGTCATAATCAAGAACACAAATGACAAACCAAGTCAGTTAAAAATGTCCCAATCATGTCACATAAATGAGGTAGATGAATATAGTAATTACACCTTATATTCAATAACAATCATGTTGACTGCACAGAAAAACACACACACAATGGGTCAAAGCTAGATTACCTTCTGAATGGTCTATGAACTCGATTCGGTACATTGACTTCACTGTTTTTTTGCACCAAATGCGCATGAATTTCAACTGCAATTAACTGTGATTCATAATAAGATCGATGTAGTACTGAATCATGAACAAATAAACTGACAAAATCTAAATAACACAACCTAGTACCTTACCTTATAGAATCCATCAATCACAATTCGACGCATCAACACTCATATTTCCACACCACCATCCTCACTTTCAACATCAAACTACACAGACACACACAAACATAGCTTGTTACAAAAATCAAGACTACTCATATTTGATAATTGATCGTAAAATTGAAGCAAATCTCATTGAGGCATTTTATCGAACACATTGTGTGCAGTATATACCAGTAGATTCTTGTACAGACAACGAAATACAATAAATTTTTTGTTAAATCTAAAACAAATACATTTGATGCAGAGATCACAAATCGATCCAACAAAATAGTTTAAATGAAACGAAAATCAACATAATTAACCAAAATAATTACCTCCGAATTCAGAAATTAAATGCGAGACTTCATAAAATGGTATTGAAAAATGTGATATATTCGTGAATTGCATCGTCTTACATCGCCCAAATAACACACAACAATATTGAATATCAGAGGTTTAAGAATCCGATTGATACAACCGCTACTGATTATAAAAAAGAAAAATGTAATTAAAAAGGGTATCTTTGATGCGTACCTCAATTGAATGGTTGCGATTTGGTGATCGATTTGAAAACTGATATTGTGAACCCTAATTAAAACTGGCAATTTGTGTCAACCCTAAATTAAACTGACGAATTGAAAAAGAATAGATGGTTATGATGATGAATATGAAGAAGCACGATGATGATGGTTTAATTGAGAGGATGGAAAATGATTTTTGAATCGCAATCCTAATTAATGATGAAGAATGGAGCGTGTAAATGCAAATGAGGTTTCTTTGCTTGAACCCTAAAACCGATGCCCAACCCCGCTTATTTTGATGAGGGCATTTTAGTCCGATTAGATGCTAAGGAAGGGTCTAATCACGTGATTAAGTGTATTATCCTTATTGTATGGTTAAGATTAATGGAGATCAACAAATTAGATGGCTAGGATTTATTTTTAAAGAGATTTGTCACTCAATTGTGTATTTACTTTAATATATAGAGAGATTACAACATACATTAATTGTATACCGAATTCATTTATATATATATCTCTACGTATTTAATTTAAATGATTAAATAGTATTATATTAATTCAAATTAATATATACTTATTTTTTTTATATTTGCATATATATTTATTCACATATTTATTTACACAGAATTGTTCGTGAATTGTCGAGAATAGTCAAAGGGTAATTGATTATATGAAAGTAGTTCAAAATTTTTGAGATTCAACTTTACAGACTTTGCTTATCGTGTCGGAATCGTATAAAGATCAAGTTTAAATTTGGTCGGAATTTCCCGGGTCATCACAGTACCTACCCGTTAAAGAAATTTCGTCCCGAAATTTAAGTGAGGTGGTCATGGCTAACAATAAAAATATTTTCATGACTTATATAAGCTGATAAATAGAGTTTTATTACCATTGAGTAATATAGATAGGATAATTCAATTACTCGAAGAGTACGAGTGAAGCTATTACGAAAGAGTGAAATGAGAAGGACAAATTTCAATCATAACTTTTGACTAGTCATGGTTGAATTCAGAAAATAAGGTGCATCTTAACTTTTGATGTTGTCTTGGTTGAATTCCGGAATTCAAGGGATTTAAAGAGAATCTTCAAAATTTAAAAGATTTGACTCTTCGGCGAGTAAGGAAATTAAGATCTCTATAATTAAATACGGTGATCTGCATCGATTACTCTGTCTGATATTTCCATTATAAATTAAACTTTTTCCGTTCCATTATTTTCCACCACTCCCATTTTCTATACTTTCATTCTTAATTCTTACTTTTAAAAGATTTTGAAAATATTTCATCCAGTCCTAATCATTGATATTTTCCTAATTATCCTTTCTGTCATCCTTCTTTTTAATCTTCCACCAGAAGAATCTGTTTACTTCTACTATTACCTTGGGATGATACTATTCTTAATTCTACCGTGTCTTTATATTGCTATTCGTATTAATATCCACGGTTTGTAATCTCCGTGATGTTATTGGGCTTTATATTTTCTCTTATATTTCGGTGTTCCTGCTTCTGTCTCCTATAATCATTGTCATCCACAGTTAATGCTCTCTCTTATTTGCTGCGATTTATACCCCCTTTCTATTTCGGAGCTTCATGCTTTTGTTATCTTTTCGCAAGTATTGGTTCAGAATTTGTAGGTATGGAGTTCCAAATGAATTTAATGTTCTAAGCAAGAAAGAACGAAATAGCACGATTTGATTTGTCAAATTACCAGAATCACTGAGAATAGAACTATCAAGAATATATTTTCTTGATATGTTTAGAAGTTAATTTGAATGAAAGAGTTATGTAACATGGCACGTGATGACGATATGATATGTGAATCATCACGTTCCATTAGAAACTCAGCATGACTTACTGTAATATAATCACGTTGATCAAGTGTCATTATATTATACTAATTCATGCATCAATTTCTTTACATTTCTCCAGAATTTATTCATAAATTAAACTTAAATTTTACAGAAGTTTCCAATATAATGAAACACATGAAGCACGAAGAGGTATATAATTTCGGACGAGAATATTTATGAAAATATCCTCAGAAATATCGAAGATATTGATGATGATATTTTGGAATTTCTAAGTTCGATGGTTGATGGAGAAAGATTTTCCGCAAGATTTTAACATGACTTCGGAGCAAGATATTCTCTAAAGATTTCAACGAATCCAGAATTACCTGGATTCTTTGAATATAGGGTGTGGTCCTTGTATTTGTCCTTGGTCTCCTTCATGGTTAGCTCAATCCGTTTTTCAATACCAAATTTTCTTTCGAGCGTTTTCAACACTCCATCTTTTATCATCAAACTCTTGACCGTTTAGACCATCTACAATTTTTTTGTTTCCTCTGCATTTAATGCTACGATATCTGAATCATCGGTTATCAATCCGAGGTGGTTTCAGGAGAATTGTGTTTTTAGATTATTAAACGCTGAATGTAATATGGTGAAATATAAAAGGTTCATCGGTAACGATAAAAGAGCACACATATATATCAAGTTCATAATAAGGTTGTTTCGAACGAAAAGTCGAAGTTGTCTTGCTGGAGCTGTGACAAAATTGGCTAATCGAACGGAGTTGCAAAGTTATTTTCGGTAGTAATAATCATCAAAGGAGCTAGCACAAATATTTGTTAAACGTTTTCTCAGGTTCCGAGTGTTTTCAGTTGCATAACTATACGCATCAATCTTTTCTTCCGTAGATGAAGTGCGGTTGATTCATCCTCTCGACTGAAGTGTTTTCAAGAATCATGAAAGGCTTGAACGCAGATTGTAATCGTCAAGATATAAATGAGGTTTAAGATGAAATCAAGTGGCAAACTTGAAGAATTGTTTAGTTTCATATATTATAATCAATATTTTAATTCATTTTATTTGTCCAATCTTATTAGTCCACAGTCGATAGTCCACAGTTGACAGTCCAATAATTCATATAAAGTTTAATATATAATATTCGAATTAATTAATACGTATCGTGACCCGTGTACATGTCTCAGACTCGATCACAACTCAAAGTATATATATTATTGTAGAATCAACCGCAACCCTGTATAGAGAACACGATCATTACTGCATATAGAGTGTCTATGGTTATTCCAAATAATATATATAGATGCGTCGATTTGATATGTCAAAACCTTGTATACGTGTCCCGATATTTAAAGTGCGTAAAATAAATAACAGAAATTAAATAACGATAAATAAAGTGCGTAAAGTAAATAACAGAAATTAAATGACGATAAATAAAATTGCGAGAATGTAAATTACGATAATTAAATTGCGATAAATAAAATGTAATACAGAATTAACAGTTAGTTAGGAGCAGTTAGCGGGAAACAGTTAGCGTGGATTCTTAACAAATTTTTTTTTTTTTTATTGTTACTTAGTCTGTTTCTAATCAATTTTTATTGTGTCCATTATTTCTTCATTATGCCACTTGTGGGATTCTGATAGGTCAAAATTCAAATATGAAATTGAATGAAAATGGTTATTCTGCGGTGAACGGATACGTATAACGGTGGTTGTAAGTAGGATAGTAAATGACTGTTGAATTAGATTCGAAGAATGTACAGTTTAACTTATTAATGTGAAATCTAAATATTCCTCGGGTATTACCTACCCGTTAAAATATTTTCACCATTAACAGTTTGTACGAAAAATTTTTTAATTACAATCTTTATGAAAATATACTTACATATATATTCTCTTCAGATGTAATCATGGATTTAATGAGTTAATATGATATTAAACTCATTTGCTTTTTGGTTGGAACTAGAATAAATAATCTCTAAAACTTTAGAGATTACATATTCGCCATGTCGAACGAAGATAAATGAGGTAGAACGATACGTAGAACGAAGATCATACTCAAAGTACAGATGATGATGTTGAAGCATGGATTGTTGATGGTACTGGTGCTGTTATTGATGGTACTGTTGGTGCCGGTGATGTTGCTGAAGCTGGTACATTTTGCACCATATTCTCCGAATTGATTATTCGAGCGCGAAGTTCGTTGACTTATTGCTCCATGATGATTGTCGGTCAGAACGAGCGGATGAATAAGGTTCAGAATTGTGGATAGAATATAATCTTGTTGAGTTACCCTGGAAATGAGACTGAAAATGGTGTCTCGAACAGGTTCGCCGGTAAACGCTTCAGGTTCATTGTCAAGAGGTGAATTCGGTTGGTGGAAGGGATTGCCTTCTGCACGTTTCCATTAATTAAGTCGACTACGAACCCATCAGATGAATTGATAATGGCTGATTGGTCAAATCATGCCGATGACGCTGTTTTCGGAGCTTAGGTGAACATCTATGTCGGAATAGCTGTCGGAATAACTATCGGAATAGCTATCGGAATCTGAGGGACTCGAACTGGTTGCAGGATTCATCTCGTACGATTAGATGAAGGATTTTCGATAAGAAATAGATTATAGGATGTAGATTAGTACCCTGCAAAACATAATTTACATATGCATATATAATACTAAAATCCCATAACTTACGGAGGAATCTACGGAAGTTGTCAGGCAAAGTTACAGTAATAGATACGCTAACATATGAATTTTGTCTATACACTATTCATGCAGTCAATGCAGTAAAACGTGTCTAGACTAAGAATGATAAGCAAGTGATTCTCTAAGAATGATAATCAGGTAATTTTTGACACAAAATGATAAGCAAAACTTTTGACATGCAGACACGGTCGAAGTCCAGACTCACTAATGCATCCTAACGACTTATCAGTTAGACACACTAATGCAGACATGGTTCGCTAAGACCACCGCTCTGATACCAACTCTAACGACCCGTCCTAATCCATCTGGACGAAGTCCATATCGATTATAAACGATTCACAATAGTTGATTACATCGCGAGGTACTTGACCTCTAAATGATACATTTTACAAACATTGCATTCGTTTTTAAAAGACAAACTTTCATCACATCAAACGTTGACGACATGCATACCATTTCATAATATATCCAACTATAATTGACTTAATAATAATCTTGATGAACTCAATGACTCGAATGCAACGTCTTTTGAAATATGTCATAAATGACTCCAAGTAATGTCTCTAAAATGAGCAAATGCACAGCGGAAGATTTCTTTCGTACATGAGAATAAACATGCTTTCAAGTGTCAACCAAAAGGTTGGTGAGTTCATTAGTTTAACATAAATAATCATTCCATCATTTTAATAGACCACAAGATTTTCATTTTCAGTTCTCAAAAATATACGTCCCATGCATAGAGACAAAATATCATTCATATGGATTGAACACCTGGTAACCGACATTAACAAGATGCATATAAGAATATCCCCATCATTCCGGGATCCTCCTTCGGACATGATATAAATTTCGAAGTACTAAAGCATCCGCTACTTTGGATGGGGCTTGTTGGGCCCAATAGATCTATCTTTAGGATTCGCGTCAATTAGGGTGTCTGTTTCCTAATTCTTAGATTACCAGACTTAATAAAAAGGGGCATATTCGATTTCGATAATTCAACCATATAATGTAGTTTCGATTACTTGTGTCTATATCGTAAAACATTTATAAAAATTGCGCATGTATTCTCAGCCCAAAAATATAAAGGGTAAAAAGGCAAATGAAACTCACCTAATGTATTTTGTAGTAAAAATACATATGACTATATTGAACAATGCAGGGTTGGCCTCGGATTCACGAACCTATATCATTTGTATATATATTAAAACATATACTCGTAAACGACTAAATATATATATATATATATATATATATATATATATATTAATAATGTACTTGTTAAATTATTTGTTATATAGATATAGATCTATTTATATATTTTATTTAACTAGTGATTGTCATTCATTATAACATATTAATAATAATAATTTGTATTAGGGTTTATATACGATAAAATATACATGTATATATTAATTGATATATTTCATATATAGCTTAGTTACTATCTTTTTAATAATAAAATTATAGTGATACTTAATATTAATAACAAATTTTATTATTTTCATAATAATAATAATAATAATAATAATAATAATAATAATAATAATAAATGTAAAAATAACAAAATTACTACCTCTCACGAATTAGGCTTCAAAAAGAATAGGACACCATTGCCAAGGATCGAACCCTTGACCTCTCGTTCACCGGTTAACACCCTACACCATTCTTCTGTCTTTGTTTTTCCAACGTTATTAGAATCCTAAATTTATATAACTTGTTTTATTCTATTTCTATCTTCTTTCTACCCCACATTTATATTGATCAGCACTATCAATTCCTTGGCCCAACAATAAATTAGACTTCGGCCCAACAGATAAAATACGGCCCAAACGCCAAAAAATTAAAACAAATGTTGCTCCCAAGTCTCGAACTTGAGACCCCTCGTTCCCCACAACTGCACCCAAACCACGGTACTACTTCAGTTTTTCTGTTTATATATTAGTCTCAAACAGTATTAAACTCGCGTTACTTCAACCGTTCATCTTCCTCCCATTCCAAATCGACAGAGCCCCACAAACCACACTATTAGTTTTAAGATTTGGAATTTATATAATAAAAAAAAACGTTTTATGACTGATTGATTTGTAAAAAAAAAAAAAAAAAAAAAAAAGACTGCTCGCTGTTGCTACATCGCTGCTGTAAAAAAAAACCAATTCGATTTTTAGAAGTTGTTAGATCATGATTCCTTTACAAAATATTTTCCAAATCACTTCTATAAACTATTGGAAATTCATCGATTTAACTTAAATCATCCAAACAATTTCCAATTTCGCGAATGAACAATTATTTTGACTTTTTATACAAAACCTTTGACTCGAAAATTTGAAGTCAATATGATAAATTAATGATTGAAAACTTAGAGATAGATTAATCTAAAGATTCCTAACAGAGTAGCATTTATAGATTTTGCTAAGAGATTCAAAATTGAATTAAGAGGAAAACAATGAAGCGTAAAAAAAAAATAAGAAGAAAAATAAATATTACCAACTGTGTTCTTCAATTCATTTTGAATTTCCTTCTATTTGGTTTACAGTAATACAAATCATTATATAATTGTTGTAAATAATAGAGATTGATTGATATGTGGTGGTGTAAAGCTCGACATAATCACACAAGCAGAACAGGAAGCCAGGAAGAAAATAACAGAAAGCAGATAGTGATAGGAATATTATGCATAAAAATTTGTTTTTATATATATAGCTGTATCCATATATTTTTTTTTTATAAATCAGTATTTAAGTATTAATATTTATATATGTATAAATGTATTTCGTAAATGTATATGTATATGTACCTGTAAATATATATAAGTGTATTAATAATAAAATTTATACTAATAATAATTATATAAATAATAATACAATTAATAATGATGATAATAGAAATAATAATGATATTAATAATACTAATAATTATAATTATAATAATGTTTATAATGATTTTTTTAATGATAAAATTAATAAATTTTATTATTTTTATAATATTAATATTAAGGATAATATATAACATTAATATTGATTCTTAATGATAATGTATAATAATAATACTAGTAATCTCAAGTTACATGTTTCCATTTTTATATCTATATGAATTATATAATATATTATAATAATATTAATACTACAAATAATAATATTAATATCAATATTATTAATACTATAAGAGTGATAATAATAGTTATATTTTAACTTGTAATTAAGTTTATTACAATAATGTTATATCTCATTAATTATGCAATACTTATATCATATAATAACATATTTAAATATTTATTATGTACATATATTATAAATATTACAACATACATTAATTGTATACCGAATTCATTTATATATATATCTCTACGTATTTAATTTAAATGATTAAATAGTATTATATTAATTCAAATTAATATATACTTATTTTTTTTTATATTTGCATATATATTTATTCACATATTTATTTGCACAGAATTGTTCGTGAATCGTCGGGAATAGTCAAAGGGTAATTGATTATATGAAAGTAGTTCAAAATTTTTGAGATTCAACTTTACAGACTTTGCTTATCGTGTCGGAATCGTATAAAGATCAAGTTTAAATTTGGTCGGAATTTTCCAGGTCATCACAGAACTTCAAAAGCTACAAACTCCCAAAAGCGTCCCTCAACCAAAACAAACGGGAGGCCACTAATCCAACCGAATACCTTTGCCTTTATCCAAGCCGGAGCCTAAAAAGGTAAACAACGAGAGGGTTAGCAAAACGCTTAGTGAATGCAATAATTATACATATACATATATCACTTACTTACTTGCAATCACCTACACCATTTCCGCATACATACTAGCAATATAATTAGCATACCATCATAAAGTATAACGCTAAGTCTCCGATAACACAAGCTAGTATAACAATAGCATATAACATAAGCAATATAATATGCTACACCACAATACACAAGCGATGATGTTCACAACATCCATAAGTATTCAATTTCCAAGGCTAGCCCTACGAATGGTATCGTCAACATCGAACTTAAACCCCATTCGTCCCAAATAATGTGGTATCGTCAACATCGAACTTGAAACCCACATATGAGGTATCGTAAACACCGAACTTTAACCCCTCATCAAATCACTACAATAGTGGTATGGCATCGTCAACATCAAACTTTAACTCCATACATGAGGTATCGTCAACATCGAACTTTAAACCCTCATCTGTAACATCCCGCCTTTTTCCGTTAAATTTATTTTTAACACCGTCTTTTTCTTTTAAATAATACCTTTCGTTATTTAAATTCGTAGTTTCCGTTGACTAACGTTCATAATAATTCCGTCATTTAATTATAACATCTCTCGTTAACTTGCGTTTTAAAAATATTCGATCGGTTAAATCCCGCACCCGCTTTGAAACTCGAGGGACCGGAGTTGCCAAGTGGTATCAGAGCGTTGGTTGTAGGGAACTAGGACGTGCATTAGTGTGTCTAACAGAGTCGTTAGGACGCATTAGTGAGTCTAGACTACAACCGGATAGTTAGCATTTGCATTCTGACATACATTTGCTATAGATAGCACTTACTTGACTACTTGTGCATTATACTTGAATCATTCTTAGGCAAACTTTTAATGGTACCCAACCTTCATCATACGAACTCGTATTCCGCCACTTTTTGGTAACACACGTAAATTCATGATTCATACACGTATGGATGACGACGACTTCATTAGTCACACTCGTTCGGGAACTCTGACTCCTTGGATTGTTATTTCCCCCGTCTCGTCTTACTATCCATGAATGTTGTAAAGTCACTGTCACTACTCTAGATGAGTATCGTCATCACCATTATCGCTACGGTTGCGTATTACTCGTTATCATGACTCGTTACTCTTTTCATACCTAAATACATTATTGTTTGAATCGAACCGATTTGACGTTAACAATCATTTATACACTTCCCGCGGGGAAACGCTTCTTTAGAGTTGTAGAAACTATTTCGATTTAATACGAGTCACGTTTGAGACGTCGTTACATTTTGTTCATTTTAGATTTTCGCGATGACACGAACTTGAATCTATAGAGTGATGTGGGAATGGAGGTATGAGTTAGCGTAATATAACGACACTCGATCAACGTGGTTATATTACGGTAAGACATACCAAAGTTCTAGTGACGCGTGATGGTGGTTAGACTCGATCAACCTAAACACCACCATGTGCCATGTACATGACTTCATCCTTTCATGTTTGGACATCCGAAAACTCCGAGAATATTGATAACAACCATACCGGGGACACCCCTTCGACTTTTGTCGAACTGTACTTATGCTTCCGAATGAATTACCGATTCCTCTCGACTTCAACCGTATGTTACACGTGTATACTATCTCGTCCTCGCACAGTCTTATTGACTAATTACGATTTACTCATTATGCTCGCACCGAGGCGGAAACTTCTCTCTCATCACACTCGTACTTCCGGTTCAGGAAATCTGTACTCTAAACTCTCAATGGGGGAAGAGACTCTCCACGTTATACTAGTATTCACCTCGAGGGTGAATAGTTCCGACGAACGTTTTTCTTTCAGAAACCGAGGAGAACTTGCCCCGACGAACGTTTTTTGGAAACCGATAAATCTTCCGCGACGCGAATTTTCTTGAGAAACTTGTCCTAGCTAACGTTTTCAATTCCTAGCAAACATGTTCAATATGCCTTAGGGAAATGTACCCCGTTTCGGATCGAGATCCTCGTTTCACTTCTAGATTTTGGAGTATCTTACAAAAAGCCTCGGGACCGCGTTTAGACATGAGTACCGCGTACCATCCACAACCCGACGGACCGAACAAACATGCGATTTAAACCTTGGAAACCATAATACAAGTTTGTATTACCAACTTCAAATTTACTTGAGAAAAGTATTTTCCTTTGACCGAATCCTCGTACTACAATGATTTTCATTCGAGTTTTTAACGTCACTCCTTTTGAAACCACATGTGACCGGAGACGTCATTCTCCTTTGTCGAACCAAGTAAACGATGATCAATTCACCGGGGCCGAGGTTATTCATGAGCAACCGAGAAAATTTATTCATATTCAGGTAAAACCCTACGCGACTCGTAATCACCAAGAGCTACGCCGATGTTAGACGTAAACATTTCAAATTCCACGTGGGAAACCGCGTCACGTTAGAAGTCGCACCTTGGAAAGGTGCAATCCGTTTCGGGAAAACGTAGGAAGCTAAATCCGCGATATTTTGATCCTTTAAATTCTTGGGGCGTTTTGGACCCGTTGCTAACCGTTTAGACTTTTCCGACTCATTTTGAGTCTCCGTTATCCTACATTTGATGTATCAACTTAAAGACGTGTTTTGCGAAACGAGAACTTGTTATCTCCTTTGATGAACTCACTATCGACGATAAACCTCACTTCCTAGGAGGACCGGTTGAAACCATAAATCGTGAAGCCAAACCTTAAAACAACATATGATCCCGACCGTCAAAATTCGTGGAAATACTCAAGGACGTACCTTCACTTATTCGTAGAATTTACAACGCAAGATCTCGAGTAAGATTCAACAACTATTACTTCCAACTAAATTTCGGGACGAAATTTCTTTTGAGTTGTGGATAATGTAACATCCCGCCTTTTTCCGTTAAATTTATTTTTAACACCGTCTTTTTCTTTTAAATAATACCTTTCGTTATTTAAATTCGTAGTTTCCGTTGACTAACGTTCATAATAATTCCGTCATTTAATTATAACATCTCTCGTTAACTTGCGTTTTAAAAATATTCGATCGGTTAAATCCCGCACCCGCTTTGAAACTCGAGGGACCGGAGTTGCCAAATGGGCAAACTAGTTGACTAGGTCAACTAGTCAACCCATTTTTCCACCATTTCCATCATCTCCCTCTCTCTCTCTTTCTTTCTTTTTTTCTCTCAAGAACACAAGCATAATTCATCATCTAAATTCGGATCGGGAAGCAAACTTCAAAACAAATTACATATTCGTGATCCTCTCATCATCCTCTTCGATTTGGTACCAATTTCATCCATTTTGGGTAACATTTCTAAAACACTAAATTTCTCTAAATTCGTTTTATATACTTGAAATTGTGTTAGTTAGTGTCTATGGCTCGTGTGTAACATGAATATATGTTTTGTTTGCTCGATTTGTGGTTTGGAATAACTAGTTTGAGTTTTTGAAATGGGTTTGCTTAATCCTTGATTTTGGATGAGTTAATGTTGTTAGATTGTTAAAGTGCATGTTTTAATTGTGTTACTAGTATCATTAGCCACATTTGGATGTGTAGGTTGATTAAGAAAACTTCAAAAACCCGATTAATGATTTTGTGATGTTTGACTAGGGTTTGATAGTTTTTGACATGAACTTTTGGATGCTTAAATGCCATGGAATGTTAATTGTTAGTGTTTAGTAGTAATGTATGCTTCATTACCTTCAAAACGGCATATCATATGTGTGAATTGGATTCCCGGAACTCAAAATACGTTTTACGAACTTGAAACTTTGAAAATAAACCTTCCTTGATCAATTGACGAGTTTTCGGTTATTGTAAATGATGTTTTTGATTGATGATATGTGGTTAGTTGTATTTCTTGTCGAAATAGCTTTCCGATGATATAAAATACATGTTCTAATTGTTTGCGGATCATAAAATGTGATTGTTTGTGTTTTGGTTCGTGCATACTTTGAAAACTGACCAGAATTCTCTGCACAGAGGGTGGCGCGGCGCGCCCCTTCCCCGCGCGGCGCGCAATCTGGCCTGGCCAGATTCTGCTCACTTTGGCGCATTTCACGCGAAATGTTTGACTAGCTATCGACCTCCGATTCACATGAAACTTGTTCTAATATGCTTATATATGAATAAAAACCTCAGAAAAATAGTTCGGGACCGAACCCGAACGTGTTGACTTTTTCGTTGACTTTGACCAAGTTTGACTTTTAGCCAAACTTAACCAAACTTTTATACAATCATTCTAACATGCTTTTATACTTGTTTCTTGTATGAAACTTGACAACGTGATTCACATGCTATATTCAATCGAGTCGTAACGAGCCATAGGACTAATTGAACACATTTCACCCGACCTTGTGTCGTAACCGGTTAATTGATACAACTTACTTGTTTAGGTCAAGGCTAAGCAACTTTCATGCACACGATTACTTTGTGAAGTACATTTATACTCGTGCACTCGAGGTGAGATCATAGTCCCACTTTTTACTCTTTTGAACTTACTTTTGGGATGAGAAAACATAAACGATTCTTTTGAACTAAGTGAACACAAGAACGGGAAAACAAACATTCTACATACGAGTTTAGAACGAAAATCCTCAATCCGATTATCATTAGTTACATCAGATGGTGTAAGCGAGAACTTATGTTATATGGCCATATGGGTTTGACAAACCCTCATTCAAACGGTTCGCTACCGTTTACGAATGAAATATATTTTCGGGAACAGTGTTGTTCTAGCACTAATTGATGGGGTATTCAACGGACGGAACGTTAAGCTTTGATAATTGGGTGCTCGTGAATATTAACTTTTAGAATGTACTACTATTACTTCAACTTTGCAAATCTTGTGGTTCGACTTACTTTACTTTTACTCACTTACTTAAACCTATGATTTCACCAACGTTTTTGCGTTGACAGATTCTCCTATGTTTTCTCAGGTTTATACATGGCTACTTGATACATGCTTCCGCACTCTTTGATTACTTGATTGGAGTCTACCATGCATGCATACGCTAGGGATAGCATTTTTGGATTCAAACTTTTGTCTACATACTTACGCTATTTATAGCAACTGTGATTTTCAACTTATATTATGTCGCAAGTTATTTCATTTATACTTTATGACTTTTGTAAACTTAGACTTGTTGTCGAATGGTTTTGTAAACTAAACTTGCAAGTCTTGTACCTTTCAAATGAATGCGACATAATTTTGGTCAAACGAGTCTCATATAGGGACTACGACCACGCAACGGGACCTAAGTTAACGGCGCCGTCAATAACGGTTTTGGTCGGGTCGTTACATCATCCAACAAACAATATACCCTAGGATATGGTACGTCAACATCGAACTTAAACCCCATACCCCACAAGCAAATAAATCATATACATACATATATAATTATTCCACTCATCTTAACGCCTTCGGTGAAATGAGAAATCAAGCTTGCAACCTTCAATGTAACGTACCTATTACATTATGCATATAATCAATCACACAATCGAGTTGGTCAACCAACTCACTCACCATCCTAGTGTCATTTTGACCCATACTGCAATTCCGACCCATTTGCACTCTTAATCATAATATTAGGTCAACTTCGCCCAAAACCCTAACACTAGCCAAATATGGTCTTAATACACTTTTTAATACAAGATTATCTCATCTTCACACTCATTAAACAACTTAGGTCATCAAAGACTCATTTGACCCATTTCAAGGTTAACACACCCATTTGGGTCACCAACATACCCAAATAACACCCATTTACTTAATATCTAGGTGTGCTAGTAATCAACTAACCAAATTAGACTTATAAGCTCATTTGTCATTTCAAAACCCTAGGTTAGTCATCTTTGAGTCCTCATGACCCAATCTTACCCAAAACCCCCAAATCACCAACAAATGGGTTTTATGTTCATCACTAACCCAAACCCTAACCCTTAAATAATTAAAATAAGGAAATCACTTTAATACACGCGCTTTGACCCGAGTCAACCTTCTTCCTCCTCGATTTGAGCTTTCTCACACAAGAAATCACTTTCTCTCTATAAACTTGAAGTGAAAAAGGATAAGGTAGTTGAAGTTGGTGTAATGACACCCACTAACTGATCTTGGGGCCTTTAAGTCGTCCCCCATGTGAAATTAACAAGATACCCATTTAAAATATCTAAAAATAGAACAGCTGGCCCTCCAGTTCATCTGGACGGCGTCCAGCAACTTGGACGGCGTCCAGGCTTTCAAAATGGGACGACGTCCCACGCATTTGGACGGCGTCCAGCACAACAGGAAAACATGGTCTTACAGTTTCACACCTCCACCACAAAGGTATACCTTTTAATAAATTAGCCACACTTTTTACCATTAACCACAAAACCTCTCATATACTATAAATCCACCACATATTTTTTTTACTATCTACTAACTCATCATCATCATCATCATCATCATCATTATTATTAAAAATCACCCAAATAATTTTTCACTTTATTTTTATCTAACTTTCCCCCCTTATATATATATATATATATATATATATATATATATATATATATATATATATATATATATATATATATATATATAATATACAGTAGCTTTTCCTATTTTATTAAATAGTTTGTACCGATCGTTGGTCTCACTTTATTGATTGAACATTTCGGTCTTTTCCCTCGACATGACGAAAACTAAAATAGAAAATGATGAATAATTACTTTCACACTTATTACAAATCAATCAAATAACCATTTTGAGTCCTTTCTCGACAAAACGAAAAATAAAACAAAAAAAATAAATAAATAATTACTTTCTAAATAATTAAATACGTAATTAATGTTAATCAAAGGAGAACCGGCGCAAACACCAAGTCACCCCACTAGTTTAATTCAAAACCCAAAACTTTTGAGTCCCAAAACTTTAATTCTACAGCATATTACAGTATCAACCAAGGTTGCAAAAGACGCGAGACGGGGTCGAGACGGTCGGGTCCTAAAAGGGTCGAGACGGTCGAGACGGGGTCGAGACGGAGGTCTAGACGGATGTTGACTAACGTTGACTTTTAAATAAAAATGTTATATATTATATATATATTGTACATTACATTATTCCAAACATAAGCATTTCACACATGTTTAAATACTTCAACATTTCAAACATAAAAAAAGAAACCCTAAGTAATAGCACAACGTTTAATATTAAAAAAAAAAAAACCTTGAAAAAAATCAGAAAAACCCGTTTTTTCCCGTCTCGGACCGTGTTTGACCGTCTTTTGACCGTTTTTGACCGATTTCCGTTTTTTCAAACGTTTTATGTATAAACGGAACGGGGCACTCCAAAATCCGTCTACACCCCGTCTACACCCCCGTTTTTTCCTTTTTTTACAACACTAGTATCAACATCGTCATCGTATAGATCATGCTACTGCTAAGATTGTTGTGATATATTAGGGTTTAAAGAAGATCATCTATCTATATCTATATCTATATCTATATCAATATCTATAGTAGATTACCAGTTAATATTAACAATTAATAATAATGGTGTTTAAAGGTAGATTCTTCTCTTCAAAGAAATCGTCAGGCACTTCAAGTCCTGAAGGATCAGACAGTCCTCGATCAATTGGATCAAATTCAAACTCACCAATTGGATCCGATAAAAAGAAACCTAAATCAAAAGACGATCATAATCATCATCCACCACCAATCGCCGCCACTAGTTCTTCATTTCGTAAAACTCAAGTCAAACATGTATCTTCAACGTCAACTTCATCTTCTAATTCACAGACTCCTGTTAGCACAAGTACAAAACCTAATTCGAATCGAAAACCTGCACCTGCAGTTTCGCCGATTTTAGCATCGTCACTTGGATTGAATCGGATTAAGACTAGATCAGGACCGTTGCCACAAGAGAGCTTTCTAGGGTTTAATAGTAGTAGTAATAATGGTAAGGTGTCCTCAATTGGAGCTAGTAATCTTTCGAAATCGAAAAATAGTAGTACTGGTAGTGATGGAAGTAGTTTGGGTGATAAGAAGAAGAAGAAGATGGCTTCTGTAAATGGCGCTGACAACAATGTGATTAGTTCAGATTTCATGAATAAAACCAGTTTACCTTTGAGAGATCAGACACCTAATGTTATCGGCCGCTCTCCGTTACGAAATGGAGAGTCTTCATCAGAAGCTGCTGGTACTTTTTTTACATTTTGTTTTCCTTTTCGAATTAAAAACAGTTTGTTTTTTAGACATTCATATACTTCAGTTTAGTTATGGAGTTTTGTTTGCCTTAGGAAATGCTTTATTTCTTCGCTTCTGAAGTTCAGAATTATGACATTACTATCAACATATACAAAAATGTAAGGTTACTACTATATGACTAGTGATATTAAATATCTTGACATCAATTGTTGTCAAATGTGTAAGAAGGTATAGCCTAACTAGGACTCAAGGTTAATTACATTGTTCACTGGAGATTCAGTATCTACAAGCTTCTATAGAGACCTCATTGAACCTAACATATGATGTTTGATATATGATTTATATTATATACATTAAGTGTAGCCATATAATTATCTAACTTGTAGAAGTTATGATTTTTTGATGTGATATCTAATTCAAGGATAGCCTCCATATTTTTAGTTGATTAAGAAGACCATATCATTAATTTTCCAAAGCCTCTTTTATTTTCTTGTGATTTTTTACATGGATTAGCATAATTACTAAGTTTATAGTTAGTTTATAACTATCAGTTTTGTTACATTAATCAACAACAACAACAACAACAAAACCCAATACCACATGAGTGGTGTATGGGGAGGTGAGATGTAGACAATCCTTCCCCTAACCGAGAATAAAAGACGAGTCATTTCTCCACCCAGAGTGAAACACTCTCAAAAGTGGAGAAAGTCATCCCTCTCTCTATTCGACGGATAGAGAGATTGCTTCCGAGTGGACCTCCAGCCAATAACTAGGAAAAAATTTAAAAAATAAAAAATTAATTAAAAATAATAATAAAATTAAATTAAATTAAAAATAAAATTGAGACGCCATGAGAATGGTAGAATCAAATTTCCATGGGTTTTCTGCATGGAATTCAATTTAGGCTCTAAGCGGCAGTCAAGACGCCAATAAATCGACGCTTGCTGTTGACTCAAAAAATAGAGCCGTAGTTTTGTTACATTAATATCACAGCTAAAAACATGGTAATTCATTTATGTTTGGGATGTATGTATATTCTTTGAAGTTGGGTAAATAAATTTACTCTCTTTTTCACATGTAAACTAGTTTATGAGACCAAGTGTTCTGATATATATATTCATCATATATGAACATTTTGAGTTATACAATTACCTTGTTAGGGCGTATGAAGTCAAGGGGATATTCTGGAAACTTGAGGAGTTCAGATATTTTGACTCCAGAGATGAAGGTAATGTAACTTCAAACTCTAGCTAAACAATTTTATTTCTTTCTTACTTATGTAGCTTGCTTTAGCCGATTTTGTTTGTATGATATGTAACTGAAACATTAGTTTCTACATGTTTGTTCAGACATCATATGATTGTGAGAACCCTAAGGAATCTGAATCTCCTCGGTTTCAAGCAATAATGCGGGTTACAAGTGCACCTAGAAAGAGATATCCTAATGACATCAAAAGCTTCTCCCATGAGTTAAACTCAAAAGGCGTACGCCCTTTCCCTCATTGGAAGCCTCGTGGTACAAATAACGTAGAGGTATATTAATATTAATCCTTTGAATTCGGTTACTGGGTAAAACGGGATTAAAGTAAACAATTTTTTATCTAAAAAAATGTTAGACTAGGATTCTGGAAAATCTAATCAGCCTGCTTGCTTCTAAATAGGATTAATCGAGGATTAATTGGGATTTTTACTATAGTGCATGGGCAAGATTAACCTGAAAACACTTCTTTGCTCTAGAGTTTTCAGATCATATTGATTATTAGCGTATCGACTGTCAAGTATGATTACAAAACTTGAATTTTCACATATAATTTAGTAATTTTCATGAGCTGGATCACAAAAGTTGAATTTTCACATATAATTTAGTATTTTTCAACCCTTCTGCCCTATTGTATGCTAAGCTTAATTTTACTTGTTCTACTCTTTAGAGACATAGTATACTACATAACCTGGAATCGATCCTTTCTTCATTTAATGAGTCCAAATTGCCATTTTTATCTCATATACCATCTGCTTTTGAATACTTTGTTGTTACTATGAATTTTTTTTTTTTGAGCAGGAGGTTTTATCAATGATACGGGCTAAGTTTGACAAAGCAAAAGAAGAAGTAGACGTTGATCTACATATATTGGCTGGAGATTTACTAGGAATTCTTGAAAAAAATGCAGAAAGTCAACCACAATGGCAAGAAAATTTAGAGGATCTACTCGTATTGGCTCAAAGGTGTGCGATGACATCACCTGGTGAGTTTTGGTTGCAATGTGAGGGCATTGTTCAAGAACTTGATGATAAACGTCAAGAGCTTCCAATGGGTATCATAAAGCAACTTCATACACGTATGCTTTTTATACTCACTAGATGCACACGTTTACTACAATTTCATAAAGAAAGTGGTTTAGCTGAAGATGAACTTGTTCTTCAACTTCGCCAATCACTTCATTCTGCTGATAAACTTATATCTGGTGCTTCAAAACCCTCAAAAACACCATCAACTAGGAAATTCTTTAGTGAAGAACAACACGGGCCCCACGGGGTGGATTTGAAGAAAGAAAAAGCTTTAAAACCTGATAATATTATAACCCCACCTCCTTTAGAAACAACACAATACTTAGACTCCCCATCAGGACGAGATCGAATGGCTTCTTGGAAGAAATTCCCGTCTCCGGGTGTAAAAATCCCGACAGAAGAAGTTTTGGTAAACGAGCTGAAGGATAATAAGGTAATTAGTAATGTTGATTTGACTAACATGAAACCTATTGAACAGTTAAAAGATTCAAATGTTCAAAGTAGTACTCCTTTTAAGCATCAACATCGAGTTTCATGGGGTTGGGGGGATCAACCGAATATAGACGATGAAAGTTCGATAATTTGTCGAATATGTGAAGAAGAGGTTCCTACATTACACGTTGAAGATCATTCTAGAGTTTGTGCAATTGCTGATCGATGTGATCAAACAGGTTTACGTGTAGATGAACGTCTAGTTAGAGTTGCTGATTATTTAGAAAAGTTGATGGATTCAATTAAAGTATTGAATTTGAGTGTTACTGAAGATTGTGATAATGTATCACCAAGTGATTTGTCTGGACGAGGTTCAGAAGATATGATTAATAGTTTGCCAGAAAGTGATAATTCTGTTTCGATGGAGGATCTTAAAGGTCTACCTTCGATGTCATGTAGGACCCGTTTTGGTCCAAAGTCTGATCAAGGAATGACAACATCATCGGCTGGTAGCATGACTCCTAGGTCGCCATTGATGACACCTAGGACTAGTCAAATAGACCTACTATTGGCAGGGAAGGGTGCTTACTCGGAACATGATGACCTTCCCCAGGTAGTTTCAATCATGATCAAATATATCATAAATCTGCTAATAAATTACCAACATGCATTTGCAAGCATCCTGTTTTTGTCTGTGAAGCATAATTTTTCTGTATTTTGTTTATCTTTTTTTTTTTTTTTTTTTTTTTTTTTTTTTTTTTCCCTTTTTTTTTTGTAGTATATATAATTGTATTCTTTTTGTATGGGGTTCTTGGATGTGCCATATCATAATCAGGTCATTAGTTGCAAAAATGTGATGAATTTTAGGGTTAAAGCTATAAATACGCTATATACTTTCACTTTTGTTACAATGTAGGCTATATACCCCAAAAAATACCAGTGTAGGTTATATACTTTCAAAAAGTGTGCTAATATAAACGCACTGAACTTGTTAACCGGATGAAAGAAAAACGAGCAAAAAAAATGGAAGTATATAACCTACATCGGAACAAATTATTTAAGTATATAGCCTACATCGGAACAAAAATGAAAGTATATAACCTATTTGTAGCCATATAAATTTTTTTTAGAAAAAAATGCTAAATAATTGATTTTACCGGTTCAGCAGGTAACCGGTCACCAATAGTCTATATTAGAACACTTTTCGAAAGTATGTGACCTACAATGGTATTTTATTGGGTATATAGCCTACATTGGAACAAAAGTGAAAGTATATAGCGTATTTATAGCTTTAACCCTAAATTTTTGGGATAGCTAGTTAATTTTACAACTGTCCAAGAAAACCAGTTTGCTACCTGTATCTTGAAATCTGATAATTAAGTGATGAGTAACTCATTTCCATGTTGGAAATTCTTATAATTTATGTAGATGAATGAACTGGCTGATATTGCTCGCTGTGCTGGAAATACACCTTTAAATGATGATCGCTCTTTGCCTTATTTGTTGACTTGTCTTGATGATCTGAGGGTTGTCGTTGACCGCAGAAAATTTGATGCTTTAACCGTTCAGACATTTGGAGCACGCATAGAGAAGCTTATACGGTGAGCTCCTTGCTGTTAAGTTGTTTCAAATATCTTTCTTAAGAATTGGAGTGGGTAATTATGACCCATCACCAAAAAATAGGCTGAGTTAGGTTGTTTATTCTAATGGGTCAAGTGGGTAAACCATGCTAATTAGGAAGCAACTCGCATGGGTTGACCTAGTCACTCGGCTTGCAAGTTGAACAAAGTGTTTTCAAGTTCCTAAAGCTTCTTAAATTGCATCGTTTGAGATGTAAGATTATTATGTTCAGAGTATAGGTCTTATAGTTCATTAGCTAGATATAACATTCAAAATATGAATACTGAAGTTTTGACATGATGGTTCAACCCAAGACGACTCGTTTTGGTCTCCCATTAGGGACTGTTTACAATATGGCATTTTCTTGACATTATCTTTAAGTAAACATTAAGTGCAAAAATCCTTAAGCTTTACTAAAACCCTTGTAAGGATTTTCAAAGCAGGATAAAAATTTTAAAAATTTTGTTCAAACTTGTGTTCTTAGCTTACCAGATGATACTTACATGTGTTTTCTGTTCATAGCATAATAAGTTATTTGTTACCAGGGAGAAGTATTTGCAGCTTTGTGAGATGGTTGATGATGAAAAAGTTGATATTACAAGTTGAACAAAATTTTGTTCAAACTTGTGTTCTTAGCTTACCAGATGATACTTACATGTGTTTTCTGTTCATAGCATAATAAGTTATTTGTTACCAGGGAGAAGTATTTGCAGCTTTGTGAGATGGTTGATGATGAAAAAGTTGATATTACAAGTACTGTTATCGATGAAGATGCTCCACTTGAGGATGATGTTGTACGTAGTCTCAGGACAAGCCCTATGCATTCAGGAAAGGACCGCACTTCAATAGACGACTTTGAGATTATAAAACCAATTAGTCGTGGAGCATTTGGTCGGGTTTTTTTGGCGAAAAAGAGAACGACAGGGGATCTTTTTGCTATAAAGGTGACTTAAAATGTTGATGTGTATTTTCGGGAAGACATATATATTATGAAATATATTGATATATTGATGTTATACTATTGAGAATAAGTTACTTTCCTATTTTATATAAATCTTGAAAAGTTCATTGCATGCGTTGTATAACGTGGATTTGTGTGTAGGTGCTTAAAAAGGCTGACATGATTCGAAAGAATGCTGTTGAGAGTATATTGGCAGAGCGTGATATTTTGATATCAGTCCGCAATCCTTTTGTGGTAACGATATCTAGCATCTAACATTTTGCCTTTCATTGAAATTATTATATATAGCTAAATGGGTGGACGGGCGGGCTGCGTAATGTGTCAAAACGGGTAATCGTTTGGTGCGGGTCGAAACGTGCCATGTCTGGTTGAATTGACCCAAGAACTCTTTGCTTAATTATTTTTATGACTTCTTATTACGGGTCAATTATGATTAATGTTAATGTTGATTAAATACTGTAATAAGTTAATGGGAAATTGATCAAAATACACTTTTTTTTTAAGCTTCAAATAAAATACACTTTTTTTTTAAAAATTGTCTTTTTACACCATTCGGTAGACGGGATTCCGTCTACCACCTTTATCTGTCGTCTACTACCATTTTTACAAAGTAGTCGACGGTGAGATAAAGGTGGTAGACGAATTCCCGTCTACTGGCAGGGTTAGTAGACAGCGAGAACAAAGCAGTAGATAGACATTTACAAAGTAGTCGACCGTCTACTGCCTTGTTGTTGCTGTCTACTGCCTTGTTGTTGCTGTCTACTGCCTTGTTAGTGTCTACAAGGCAGTAGACAGCAACAACAAGGCAGTAGACAGCAACAACAAGGCAGTACCACCTTTATCTGTCGTCTACTACCATTTTTACAAAGTAGTCCACGGTGAGATAAAGGTGGTAGACAGAATTTACAAAGTAGTCGACCGTCTACTGCCTTGTTGTTGCTGTCTACTGCCTTATTGTTGCTGTCTACTGCCTTGTAGACACTAACAAGGCAGTAGACAGCAACAACAAGGCAGTAGACGGTCGACTACTTTGTAAATGTCTGTCTACTGCTTTGTTCTCGCTGTCTACTAACCCTGCCAGTAGACGGGAATTCTGTCTACCACCTTTATCTCACCGTCAACTACTTTGTAAAAATGGTAGTAGACGACAGATAAAGGTGGTAGACGGAATCCCGTCTACCGAATGGTGTAAAAAGACAATTTTAAAAAAAAAAATGTATTTTGTTTGAAGCCTAAAAAAAGTGTATTTTGAACAATTTCCCTAAGTTAATTTTGTGAATGAAATCTTTTAGAAGGTTTTATGCTTTAAAAATACACTCCAGGAATTCTATGACCTATTTTACCATCTTCATGTTTAGCTAATTAATTAAATTTTACCCATACCCATACCCATACCCATTACCCATACCCATTAAAGATAAAGCATAACCCACAGCTTAAAAGCATGCGCCAATAATTGGTTGAGATAGCATTATACAGAAATAATTTCCTTTTTCTTACTTGACCATCATTTCTGTCAGGTTCGTTTCTTCTATTCATTTACATGCCGTGAAAATTTGTACCTTGTGATGGAATACTTAAATGGTGGTGATTTATATTCATTATTGAGAAATCTAGGCTGCTTGGATGAAGATGTTGCTCGTATATACATTGCAGAAGTGGTATGGTTTTTATGTTAGTGTGAAGTCTGAATCTTTACATGTATCTGTGTATGTGTACATTGGTCATATCAAATACGTTGTCACATTTTGGTCAGGTTCTTGCTTTGGAATATTTACATTCTCTACGTGTTGTTCACCGTGATTTAAAACCAGACAATTTGTTGATCGCACATGATGGTCATATTAAGGTAACTTGCTAGTTTTTAGTTATTACTGTACTTGTTAACGTATTAGGAGGACACATTATAGACATTTTAATGAATCGGTTCATTAATAGTTGTTCATAATTACAATAATGGGAGCTGCTGCCAGCTTCCATATATGTTTCATCTTTACTTTGAAAAAACCGGTAAAAGTAGAACCTCAAATGTGGGTCAAATTAGTCAAATTTCGTGTAAATTGTATGTTTAACTCATAGAACATTAAAGCCTTCTAAATTGTTATTGTTATATAAGATTATATTGAACTATTAATGTAACATAACAATTGACACCCTAATAACTTAATTGTTTGTTAAAAATGTAATTTTGTTAATAATATTGTTTGGGCCACCTTAACCTGATTTGACCCATTACAAGGTATATCAGATATTACCCATTTTGAAATGTAATAATCCAACGAGCCAAACACGTGCATTTTTCAATCTTCATATACATGAATTTAACTTTGTCATATCATAATTAATAACCCATACATAATTCTTTCATGGTTTTGAGCAGTTAACAGATTTTGGGCTTTCAAAAGTTGGTCTGATTGATAGTACAGACGATTTGTCTGGTCCTGCAGTGAGCGGCACATCATTATTGGGAGAAAACGAATCTCAGTCATTATCT
Source organism: Rutidosis leptorrhynchoides (assembly GCF_046630445.1). NCBI lineage: Eukaryota > Viridiplantae > Streptophyta > Magnoliopsida > Asterales > Asteraceae > Rutidosis > Rutidosis leptorrhynchoides. Next base: position 235,272,067 of record NC_092342.1, on the reverse strand, counting down.
GAGAGTCAACAAGAAAGACGTAAAAACCGCTCTGCTGTTGGTACCCCCGACTATTTGGCACCTGAGATTCTCCTTGGAACTGGGCATGGTTTGTTAACAACTTGATATGATTCAAATTAGCTATAATATTTCATAAAAATTCTTTATTAGGGTTCTGCTGTTTATATTTTTTATTCAATTTTTTTCTGAAACATTTATTAACTATAAGATGCTATCTGAAACCTTACAGGTACATCAGCGGATTGGTGGTCTGTTGGTGTAATACTATTTGAGCTGATTGTCGGCATTCCCCCTTTCAATGCAGAGCACCCTCAGGTTATTGTCTCATTTTTGTTCTTTCATCTGCATATTTCCAATTATGTATGTATATAAGTTACTTGCTGTATTCGTTCGAAAGATTCAAATATGCATCTGAGTAATTTCTTCCATAATAAGAGTTACTTCCATTGTAAGAGTTTCTTGTTGCATTTGTGAAAAGAGTCGGATATAGATCTGATGTTGGTGTGATTTGATGTGACTTTTGGTTGGAATCTGATCTTGCTTATCGCGTTTTGTCTTTTGTTTGTGTTTTCAGATGATATTTGATAACATTCTGAACCGTAACATACCGTGGCCCGCTGTGCCGGAGGAAATGAGCCCTGATGCTCAGGATCTCATTGATCAGTAAGAGTAACTTGACTATTATCTTTCTTCTGGGTTAGTTGTGTATTTGTGGACAAAGTTGTTTAATATCTAACAGGTAACTTTTTGTTTACGGGTTAGGTTGGCTCGATAAACGTGTCTAATTTTTTTCACATGTCACTAGCTCTTTCATTTCGCATGTACTTAGGGATTTTGTGGAATGCGATACATATATAGAAAAGGGTATTTTTATTAAAATGGTGTAGTAATTAATGAATGAAGTGTATATTATCATGATGTAGACTATTGACCGAAGATCCTAACCAAAGACTTGGAGCCAGGGGAGCAACTGAGGTTTATAACGATTTTGTTTTTTTAATTTTAAATCTAACAATGGTGACATATTTCAGTGTGAACTGAAGTTTACTTATTTAATTAATGCAGGTTAAGCAGCACCCATATTTTAGGGATATTAACTGGGATACACTAGCCAGGCAGAAGGTACGTCAGACTTCCATTTATTTAGTACTTACTTTATGTGAAATTAGACGGGGTAATCTTGACCCATTTATTACTGTAATATTTTTTATTTGTTATCATTTTTGTAATCATAGTCATACTTAAACACTTATATGGACAAAAAGTGTCTGGGAGTTAATCCAACCCTCCGCCATCCAATTTGACTCATTATGACCCATTATAACCTTTTACCCAACCCACTTTATCCACCCATTTTACCACCTATATGTGACATTTTTTATTAATTAATTTGAGCTGATTTGCTGCTAATTTGTGTCAGGCTGCATTCATCCCGTCATCAGAGAGCGCACTAGACACGAGTTATTTCACGAGTCGGTACACATGGAGTAACTCAGAGCAGGTGTACGCAACTAGTGTTTCAGAAAATTCTAGTGACGATGGAACCATGAGTAGCAGTAGTTGCATTAGCCATCACAATGATGAAGTGGTCTGTCGCTCTATAACTTGTTACACATAAATAATTAATTATCAGAGTTTAAACATCATCTGCTTGTCCTTTATTTTTGACTTGCTTGGCAAATTAAATTTTTTACAGGCTGATGAGTTTGGGTGTAACGACCCTGGAATTTCCAACGTTTATTTATTAATAATTATTATTATTAATACTTGTGATTAAACGAATGTACGTTATTACATTTACTTGTTGCCGTGATTGCACGTACTTGACTTTAAATGCCCGAAACGTCTTTGTGACACACGTACATTACACGAATAATATTTTCAAGTATTATTTACATTCATGATTAAGTTTAATAATCATTTTAATTAACTATGGTTATTAGTTAGTTACTTGGGCCCTTATTAGTATTAGTGGACTTTAGAAGCCCAACCTACTTCTTAATGGACTTAATTAGCCCAACACTCATGTATGCATCATATTTGAACTTAACTAGATTGATTAGGCAAATGGAATCAAGTTACAAGTCCCTTACACCTAGTTCCCATGCAAGGCAACCTTATTAACCATCTTTTGAACTTTAGCATGCTAGTAACCAACAAACCAAACCCTCCTCCCCTTTTGGCTGCAAAACCGTGGCCTTTGAGGGCCATGGAGAACTCAAAATCTTCTTTTTTTATTACATACACTTGCTACTTCACTTCATTTCTCAAACACACACACATACTTCTCCACTTTTCTCTCAAACTCTCTCTAGATTGTAAGTAACTTGAAGAGCTTTTCTTCCTTTCTTTTCCTTTGCCAAAACCGTGGCATAAGCCACACATACATCATCATCATCAATTGTTATTGTTGTTATTTATTTACTTTTAGTTGTAATTGTTGTTGATTATTACTTGTTCTTGATTATTAATTACTTACTTACTTTTTATCAAGATTCAAACTCTTTAGTTTGATTCTTCATTTTATCTTGTTTTACAAGAACACTCAAGAACATAAACTCACTAGTTTATGATTCTACATTTATTGCTTCAAAAGATTTAAGGTTCATGTGTGTAAATCATACTTGTAAATCATGTTTGTAAACTTAAAAGTTTACTTTCTTAAAGATCAAACTTTGGTTTGAATCTTTAAAGTATGAATGCCATGAACTTGTTACTTGTTTACTAGGTTTAATTCTTCATTTCATGCACTTTAAATTCATGTTTGTTGGTTATTATTGGTCAAATGTTACTAGTTAACTTTGATCTCATAATTCTTGGAACTAAAAGTTAACCTTAAAGTTTCAAGAACATGGAAGTGTAACTCCTTAGTTATAACTTCATATACTTGTGATGGATCTAAGTTCTATAGCTTATGGTCTACTTATTTTGTCATAAACAAAAGCTTGAAAGCTTACATACACTTTACTAGTTGAAAATCTAAGTTTTGTAACTTATGGTTTCATGAAAGTAAAGATGCAAGTGTTGATTACTTAGGGTTTAACTTAATGACTTTAGATCTAGACCTTTGGGTCTTGGATCTTCAAGATCTAACTAAGAACTATGTTCTACATCTTAAGATCTTGATTAGTTAGTTTACATTCAAGTTTGTAGTTCTATATTACCTTTACATTTCATGTATGTGTTAAATCCAAGACTTTGATGTAACTTTGGTTCATCAAAACACTTGCAACACTTAAGTGAGTTGTGCTTCATGTCTTAGACTTACACAAGTGTTATGATGGTGAAACTTTGGTTAAGATGATGCAAACACATCAACGAGTTGTACACTTGAAGCTATACGCATCAAGGATGAGAACCATGATGAGCATCAAGCACCAAGACACCGGAACTCACCTAAAACCCACTGTTTCTGTCCAAAAGTTTCTGTTCAGCTATTTCTGGAACAGACCAGTAGACCTGGGCTGTTCTAACCTTGATTTTTAGATAGAACTTTTCGAGTAGATAACTTTTCATATAGGACTCTTCTTAATCCGAGTTACGGTTTAGGATTTACGGCCCTCCGATCGTTACCATGTTCTTTAACGTTGTGCAGAAATTTCTGACCTACTCGCACTTAGACCGTCGCCACGGTCAAACCAAGACGAGTTTGCTTCTGTAAATTTTACCACACTTAAGGGACTCATAGACGGAGCCATGACCACTGGTCTCACCTTAATTCAGTAAGGGTAGAGGCCGTGGTGACTGACCGAAGTCGGCCTTTGTTTTAAACGACTTTCATAAACGAGTCTTACTTGTTACCTTTTGTTTAATGATGATTGATGATGACCCTTATGACCCTAATTACGTACTTGTAAACCTTTTGAGACGACTTATTGACTTAGTGCTATTTGACTTAGGTTGAGGACGTTTGGACCGTTACTTGCACACCACTTTCCGACTACTACCTTACCATTACTACTAATCATTGTGAGTTATAGCATTCCCTTTTTACTTTAACTTATTTTGGGAACTGAGAATACATGCGGATTTTATGTTTTACATACTAGGCACGAGTACTTAAACTTTATATATGTGTGGGTTATACAACGGCAGAAACATTCCCTTTAGCTCGGTAACGTTTAATCATTGGTTTTTGAACCGTGAACGCGAATCTTAGATATGGATCCATAGGGTTTGACATCCCCACTCGGGCTAGTAGCGCTAGCATTTAACGAGTGTTTAATACTTCGAGGTTATACGCACTTGCCAAGTGCACTTTAAGGGGGTACATTAAACGTTAAGTTAGTTACCGGGTGCCCACGGTTAAGCATATACTTTTACATACTTTTGAAACGCTCGTTGTAGCACTGAAATCTCGTGGCCTACTTACATTACTGTTATACTTAAACTATAACTCACCAACCTTTGTGTTGACCTTTTTAAGCATGTATTTTCTCAGGTGCTTGAAGTCGCTTCCGCTATCTTACTAGTCGTGCTGTAGAACCCGCTGCCTAGAGTTGTTATCGCATGACTACTTATGTTGCATTCAAACTTTTTACTTATGAATTTATGTTATGTAACGACCATTATGGTCACGTACACTTGTTTAATGCTTCTACTTAGCGAAGCATACTTTTGATTTGTAAAACAATTGACGTATGTTATGACGTCACTTTTATTTATGATTGTAAACTCTGTTTTGAAAACGCATATAGTACTTAACCTTGTAATGATCCTGTTGTTGATGGTCCGTACATGATGATTTAGTACGGGGCGTCACATTTGGTATCAGAGCATTGGTTGTAGGGAATTAGGATGCATTAGTGAGTCTAAGACCGACCCGAGTAGGATTCACTAATAGGGCTAATCTACAACTTGATAGTTTACTTGTTTCCGCTAAACTTACTGCATGCTGCTGCTTACTGTTACTGCTATATGCCGTATGCTACTACGTGATTTCACTACTGCATGCTATTACTTGCTTTCGATTGCATGCTAGTTTCGTACGATTACTGATATTGCCATGCTACTTATTGTTATACATGAATTAAACTGTTGGCCTATTATTTGCTTGCTTTATGACATACTGACATGGAAAATTTATTTTTCCTTGTTCAGATGTCGGACGTTCCACCTACTGACATCCCGAGCGGCTCAGGCCCCGTTGTTCCTCCCACTGCTGCACCTGTTGCTGCTGCTGCTGCTGCTGACATTCCGGCCCCGACACCCACTGGCGACCCCGGCGCCTCTAGTTCTGGAGCTAGCTCTAGTGTGCCTATCCCGGCGTCTTCTTCCAGACCCCTGAGGCAACTGGCTCGCATTGGTGGCATAGATATCCCCGCGGAGTTTGGGGAGGGTCCTTTCCGTAATCATTTTCGCACACCTTGCCGACGCACTGCCGACGGCCGCTTAGCCGTGATTACTCCAGGCCGACACCGACAGATGTTGGCCGCTTTCGGATATGTTGAGCCACCCGCGCCACCACCGCATGATTCAGACGACGGTTCTTCCACCGATGCTTCTTCAGACGACACCTCATCTGACGACTCCAGTGATGAGGAGGATCCCGCTGACCGACCGATTCAGGCACCTTCTACCCCGCCGAAGAAGCGGTATCGCTTCGCTGGCATAATTCCTGGTCGTACTGTCACTGACGCTTATGGTCGGCGTCGTAGGATCACTGCTCGTAAACGGCTGGTGCCGTACCCCGCCGACCCACTGATATTACCGTCTCCACCCAGAGCCGGACCATCCACTTCAGCACCACCGGCTCCACCTGCACCACCAGCACCACCTGCCCCACCATCTTCCTCTAATGAGGAAATGAGGCGGGAGATTGAGATTCTCCAGACTCGAGTTACTGAGCTCGAGGAGCAGATGACTCATGTTTTGGACATCTTGTACCCACCATCGCCGTAGGACTTTGTACTAGATTCTGTATTGTAATCTCTTTTTGTATTTTCATATTTCACTTATGTAATGTACGAACTTATTGTAATGTATGAACTTATTATCATTAATGAATGGAATTTGTGTTGTTACTTTGTGCGCAAGTGTTCTATTTACGTTATCATATCATGGTTTTGTGGTACTTATATATGCTTGCATTACTTAATCAACATGTGTTGTGCTGTTTTCATGTTGGTTGTTATATACTATATTATTATTAATTGCATAATGGATTTTGACTTGAGTCAAAATGTTTGTATAGAACATCATGGCCAACGGAAGAATCACACCTACCGCCGCCCAGATTGAGGAAATGATTAACGAGCGAGTCGCTGCTGCACTAGCTGAAAGACAACCCCAAGTTCCACCACCACCGCCTGTCAATCCACCTGTCGTTCGAGATGGGTGTACTTACAAGGAATTTCAAAACTGCAAGCCACACTACTTCAGTGGCACTGAGGGACCCGTCGGTCTCACCAGATGGTTCGAAAAGCTGGAATCGGTATTCAGGGTTAGCAATTGTTCTGAGGCTAACAAAACGAAATTTGCATCTTGCACGCTGTCTGATGGCGCGCTCACATGGTGGAATACCATGGCCCAAGCGAAAGGAATTGATGAGGCGTATGCTACGCCTTGGGAAGAATTTAAATGTGCTATGATCGAGGAATACTGTCCGAGAACCGAGATTCAAAAGATGGAAATCGAATTTATGCAATTGAAGACCGTAGGGAACGACCTTAACAGCTACAACCGTAGGTTTTTGGAATTGGCTCTTATGTGTCCAACCATGGTCACCCCCGAATTTAAGCGTTTGGAGAAATACTTCTCGGGACTTCCTAAGTCCATCAAGGGTAATGTTACCTCATCCAAGCCACCAAGTGTTCCCGAAGCAATGCGCATGGCGCATACTCTCTTAAATCAAATCATCCTTGACGAGCCGGAGAAGGCTAAGTTTGAAACTGTTAGTGGTGAAAAGAGGAAATGGGACAACAACCACAACAACAACAGGGGTAGGAACTATGATCAAAACCCGGCAAAGCGACATGAAGGGTTTAGGCAAAACAACAACATGCACAACAACAACACCAACCCCAACAACAACAACCGCACCAATCCGAACTACAAAGGAACCCTACCACAATGCAATAGGTGCTACAAGCACCACACTGGGTATTGCAATGTTATCTGTGAGAAGTGCCAACGATCTGGACATGTTGGCAAGGATTGCAAGGTTACCAATTTGAATGTGAAGCCAAACCACAACAACAATGGGCCTAAGAAGTGTTATGAATGTGGAAAGACGGGCCATTTCAGAAACGAGTGTCCTAACAAGCATAAGGACGGCGGACCACCACGTGCTAGAGCCTTCAATGTTAATGCAAGAGATGCACGCGACAACCCCGACTTGGTGACAGGTATATTCAAGATCAACAATCTTTTAGCTTCTGTCCTATTTGATACTGGTGCCGATAGGAGCTATGTGTGTAGACATTTCTGTGATAAGTTAGATTGGTCGTTAGTTCCTTTGAAGGAAAGTATGCTTGTCGAGGTAGCCAATGGAAAACTTGAAAAGGTTGACCATATTAGTCGTGGAGCTATTATCAACATAGCTGGTGCAGATTTCGAAATTGATTTGATACCTATCAAACTGGGAAGTTTTGACGCGATCGTCGGTATGGATTGGTTGAGCAAGATAAAGGCCGATGTTATCTGTGGAGATAAAGCACTTCGCATACCACAAGGAGATGGCGAACCACTGGTTATCTATGGAGAGAGATGTACCTCGAAGTTGAACCTCATTAGTTGCGTGAAAGCGCAAAAGATTATGAAGAAGGGACGCTTTGCTGTCCTAGCACATGTGAAAGCAGTAGAAACTGAGGTGAAGAACGTGAACGATGTGCGTATTGTGAACGAGTTTTCCGATGTCTTTCCCGAAGAACTGCCTGGATTACCGCCACCGAGAGCAGTAGAGTTTCAAATTGACTTAGTGCCAGGAGCTGCACCTGTAGCTCGCGCACCTTATAGACTCGCACCTTCCGAGATGCAAGAATTACAGAGTCAACTACAAGAGCTATTAGATCGAGGGTTTATCCAACCAAGTTTCTCGCCTTGGGGCGCACCTGTTCTGTTTGTGAAGAAGAAGGATGGATCCTTTCGTATGTGTATCGACTACCGTGAGCTCAACAAATTGACAATCAAGAATCGATATCCTCTTCCACGAATTGATGATCTTTTTGATCAACTACAAGGATCGAGCGTTTATTCAAAGATCGATTTGCGATCCGGATATCACCAGCTGAGGGTGAAGGAAAGTGACGTGATGAAAACTGCATTCAGGACCCGTTATGGTCATTATGAGTTCCTCGTGATGCCATTCGGTTTGACAAATGCACCTGCCGTGTTCATGGATCTCATGAATCGTGTCTGCAAGCCTTACTTGGATAAGTTTGTTATCGTCTTCATAGATGATATCCTCATCTACTCTAAGAGCGAAGAAGAACATGAGCAACACCTCCGATTAGTGCTTGAACTCTTAAGACAAGAGCAACTTTACGCCAAATTCTCCAAGTGCGAATTTTGGTTGAAGGAAGTACAGTTTTTGGGTCATGTTGTGAGCGACCAGGGTATCAAAGTTGATCCCGCCAAGATTGAAGCCATCAGCAAGTGGGATACCCCCACTACTCCAACGCATATTCGTCAATTTCTAGGTCTCGCCGGTTATTATCGAAGGTTTATCGAAGGATTTTCTCTGATTGCGCGTCCTTTGACCGCACTGACTCACAAGGGCAAGAAGTTCATTTGGGAACCCACACACGAATCAGCATTCCAAACTTTGAAGAAGAAGTTAACCTCCGCACCTATCCTATCACTTCCTGAAGGCAGTGACGACTTTGTTGTTTATTGCGATGCATCGAAGAGTGGTTTTGGTTGTGTATTGATGCAACGATCAAAGGTTATTGCCTATGCCTCCCGCCAATTGAAGATTCACGAGCGGAACTACACTACACATGATCTTGAACTTGGAGCCGTTGTCTTTGCACTCAAATTGTGGAGACATTATTTGTATGGAACTAAGAGCACTATCTTCACCGATCACAAGAGTCTCCAGCACATCTTCGATCAGAAGCAATTGAATATGAGACAGCGACGATGGATCGAGACGCTCAACGACTACGATTGTGAACTCCGTTATCACCCTGGCAAGGCCAATGTTGTAGCTGACGCTTTAAGCCGAAAGGAGAGGACGGCACCTCTCCGTGTTAGGGCTCTGAACATCACCATCCATTCGAACCTCAACAACCAGATCAGAGTAGCCCAAGTTGAGGCTCTCAAGGAGGAGAACATATCTCACGAGCATTTGAACATACTTGTCTCTCGATTCGAGGTTAGAGAGTCTGGACTCCGATGTTATGCCGGAAGAATTTGGGTACCTTACTATGGAGATCTACGAAGCCTGATACTTGATGAAGCACACAAATCGAGATATTCGATTCACCCCGGTGCAGGTAAGATGTACCACGACCTTAAAGAACAGTATTGGTGGCCGAATCTTAAGAAGGACGTTGCGACTTATGTTGGTAAGTGTTTGACTTGCTCGAAGGTTAAAGCCGAGCATCAGAGACCTTCTGGGTTACTTCAACAGCCGGAAATCCCACAATGGAAGTGGGAAAGGATCACAATGGATTTCATTACTAAGCTGCCGAAGACGGTGGGCGGATGCGATACTATTTGGGTTATTGTTGACCGCCTCACCAAATCTGCACACTTCCTAGCGATGAAGGAAACTGATACAATGGAAAGACTTGCTCAGCTGTACATCAAGGAGGTTGTATCACGACACGGTGTACCTTTATCGATCATCTCCGATCGCGATCCCCGTTTTGCTTCTAGATTTTGGCGTTCCTTGCAAGAAGCCATGGGAACTCGTCTCGACATGAGTACTGCTTATCACCCTCAGACTGACGGGCAAAGTGAACGAACGATTCAGACCTTGGAGGACATGCTGCGTGCATGTGTCATTGATTTTGGAAAGGCCTGGGAAAGGCATTTGCCACTCGCCGAATTCTCGTACAATAACAGTTATCACTCAAGCATTAATGCTGCACCTTTTGAAGCATTGTATGGTCGTAAGTGCCGATCTCCTATTTGTTGGGCCGAAGTAGGCGAAAAGCAAATCACCGGACCCGAGGTAGTTCATGAAACCACGGAGAAGATTGCTCAGATTCAAGCTAGACTTAAGACTGCCCGTGATCGCCAAAAGAGCTATGCCGATCTTAAACGGAAAGACTTTGAATTTAATGTTGGTGATCGTGTAATGTTGAAGGTTGCACCTTGGAAAGGTGTGATCCGTTTTGGAAAACGTGGAAAGTTGAACCCACGATACATTGGTCCTTTCGAGATCTTGGAACGTGTTGGACCAGTTGCTTACCGTTTAGATCTACCAGCACAATTGAGCTCAGTTCATCCTACCTTCCATGTGTCAAACTTGAAGAAGTGCCTTGCTGCACCCGAACTCATCATACCTTTGGAAGAACTTACTATTGATGACAAACTCCACTTTGTGGAGGAACCTGTTGAGATTATGGATCGTGAGATCAAAACGTTGAAACGCAACAAGATTCCGATTGTACGAGTACGATGGAATGCCAAACGAGGACCTGAGTTTACTTGGGAACGAGAGGATCAAATGATGCGAAAGTATCCTCACCTTTTCCCGACTCCTCCATCTACCTCAGCTTAAAATTTCGGGACGAAATTTTCTTTAACAGGTGGGTAATGTAACGACCCTGGAATTTCCAACGTTTATTTATTAATAATTATTATTATTAATACTTGTGATTAAACGAATGTACGTTATTACATTTACTTGTTGCCGTGATTGCACGTACTTGACTTTAAATGCCCGAAACGTCTTTGTGACACACGTACATTACACGAATAATATTTTCAAGTATTATTTACATTCATGATTAAGTTTAATAATCATTTTAATTAACTATGGTTATTAGTTAGTTACTTGGGCCCTTATTAGTATTAGTGGACTTTAGAAGCCCAACCTACTTCTTAATGGACTTAATTAGCCCAACACTCATGTATGCATCATATTTGAACTTAACTAGATTGATTAGGCAAATGGAATCAAGTTACAAGTCCCTTACACCTAGTTCCCATGCAAGGCAACCTTATTAACCATCTTTTGAACTTTAGCATGCTAGTAACCAACAAACCAAACCCTCCTCCCCTTTTGGCTGCAAAACCGTGGCCTTTGAGGGCCATGGAGAACTCAAAATCTTCTTTTTTTATTACATACACTTGCTACTTCACTTCATTTCTCAAACACACACACATACTTCTCCACTTTTCTCTCAAACTCTCTCTAGATTGTAAGTAACTTGAAGAGCTTTTCTTCCTTTCTTTTCCTTTGCCAAAACCGTGGCATAAGCCACACATACATCATCATCATCAATTGTTATTGTTGTTATTTATTTACTTTTAGTTGTAATTGTTGTTGATTATTACTTGTTCTTGATTATTAATTACTTACTTACTTTTTATCAAGATTCAAACTCTTTAGTTTGATTCTTCATTTTATCTTGTTTTACAAGAACACTCAAGAACATAAACTCACTAGTTTATGATTCTACATTTATTGCTTCAAAAGATTTAAGGTTCATGTGTGTAAATCATACTTGTAAATCATGTTTGTAAACTTAAAAGTTTACTTTCTTAAAGATCAAACTTTGGTTTGAATCTTTAAAGTATGAATGCCATGAACTTGTTACTTGTTTACTAGGTTTAATTCTTCATTTCATGCACTTTAAATTCATGTTTGTTGGTTATTATTGGTCAAATGTTACTAGTTAACTTTGATCTCATAATTCTTGGAACTAAAAGTTAACCTTAAAGTTTCAAGAACATGGAAGTGTAACTCCTTAGTTATAACTTCATATACTTGTGATGGATCTAAGTTCTATAGCTTATGGTCTACTTATTTTGTCATAAACAAAAGCTTGAAAGCTTACATACACTTTACTAGTTGAAAATCTAAGTTTTGTAACTTATGGTTTCATGAAAGTAAAGATGCAAGTGTTGATTACTTAGGGTTTAACTTAATGACTTTAGATCTAGACCTTTGGGTCTTGGATCTTCAAGATCTAACTAAGAACTATGTTCTACATCTTAAGATCTTGATTAGTTAGTTTACATTCAAGTTTGTAGTTCTATATTACCTTTACATTTCATGTATGTGTTAAATCCAAGACTTTGATGTAACTTTGGTTCATCAAAACACTTGCAACACTTAAGTGAGTTGTGCTTCATGTCTTAGACTTACACAAGTGTTATGATGGTGAAACTTTGGTTAAGATGATGCAAACACATCAACGAGTTGTACACTTGAAGCTATACGCATCAAGGATGAGAACCATGATGAGCATCAAGCACCAAGACACCGGAACTCACCTAAAACCCACTGTTTCTGTCCAAAAGTTTCTGTTCAGCTATTTCTGGAACAGACCAGTAGACCTGGGCTGTTCTAACCTTGATTTTTAGATAGAACTTTTCGAGTAGATAACTTTTCATATAGGACTCTTCTTAATCCGAGTTACGGTTTAGGATTTACGGCCCTCCGATCGTTACCATGTTCTTTAACGTTGTGCAGAAATTTCTGACCTACTCGCACTTAGACCGTCGCCACGGTCAAACCAAGACGAGTTTGCTTCTGTAAATTTTACCACACTTAAGGGACTCATAGACGGAGCCATGACCACTGGTCTCACCTTAATTCAGTAAGGGTAGAGGCCGTGGTGACTGACCGAAGTCGGCCTTTGTTTTAAACGACTTTCATAAACGAGTCTTACTTGTTACCTTTTGTTTAATGATGATTGATGATGACCCTTATGACCCTAATTACGTACTTGTAAACCTTTTGAGACGACTTATTGACTTAGTGCTATTTGACTTAGGTTGAGGACGTTTGGACCGTTACTTGCACACCACTTTCCGACTACTACCTTACCATTACTACTAATCATTGTGAGTTATAGCATTCCCTTTTTACTTTAACTTATTTTGGGAACTGAGAATACATGCGGATTTTATGTTTTACATACTAGGCACGAGTACTTAAACTTTATATATGTGTGGGTTATACAACGGCAGAAACATTCCCTTTAGCTCGGTAACGTTTAATCATTGGTTTTTGAACCGTGAACGCGAATCTTAGATATGGATCCATAGGGTTTGACATCCCCACTCGGGCTAGTAGCGCTAGCATTTAACGAGTGTTTAATACTTCGAGGTTATACGCACTTGCCAAGTGCACTTTAAGGGGGTACATTAAACGTTAAGTTAGTTACCGGGTGCCCACGGTTAAGCATATACTTTTACATACTTTTGAAACGCTCGTTGTAGCACTGAAATCTCGTGGCCTACTTACATTACTGTTATACTTAAACTATAACTCACCAACCTTTGTGTTGACCTTTTTAAGCATGTATTTTCTCAGGTGCTTGAAGTCGCTTCCGCTATCTTACTAGTCGTGCTGTAGAACCCGCTGCCTAGAGTTGTTATCGCATGACTACTTATGTTGCATTCAAACTTTTTACTTATGAATTTATGTTATGTAACGACCATTATGGTCACGTACACTTGTTTAATGCTTCTACTTAGCGAAGCATACTTTTGATTTGTAAAACAATTGACGTATGTTATGACGTCACTTTTATTTATGATTGTAAACTCTGTTTTGAAAACGCATATAGTACTTAACCTTGTAATGATCCTGTTGTTGATGGTCCGTACATGATGATTTAGTACGGGGCGTCACATTGGGGGTCTTAGTGAACTTGATTCAGGATATGCTGTCAACTACTCATTTAGTAATTTCTCCTTCAAGGTATTGCATTTTCTTTACAAATTCTTTTCAATATCATGCTGTATAAATTCATTTACTCATTAGTTTATTATTGACCGTCCATAATTATATAACATATATATGAAAACTGGTATCGCTTATAGATATATCTTGTATTTGCTTCAGAATCTATCACAACTCGCATCAATCAACTATGATTTGCTCACTAAAGGCTTGAAGGATGACCCATCTACAAATCCAAATGTATAGCAAACCTGGATCTCCCTTTCAGACACAAGAAGTGGCTTATCAGCTTTGCTGAATGTACATCCTGTAAATGTATGTGTCTTAATTTATTCCATATATATTTAAAAATTCAAAAATTCTTATCATTTTTTCTGGAACTGAGCAGATTTTTTTTTCTTTTTTTTTTTTTCTTTTCTTTTCAGATGTAGAAGTAGCCTAAATGGAACCTCATGGGGATGGTTTAAGCTTTTCATACATGTTCTAATGTTGGACGAATGTGCGGCAGGATACTGATAGTCATAAAGCATGGCTCGCTTTATCGGTAATATCCTTATGTCACACAGCTCGATCGCACACTTGAGGGGTTGACCCGGAGCTCTTTCATCTAAACCCCGCATATTTGATGGAATTTGATTGATGGATGAGAAATTAAGAATGAAGAAAGAGAAGTTATCAATTTTCCCTCTTCAAAATCAACTTTGGTAATGTGTGTTACCCAAGATATGAGACGTTCTCACTTTATTAGCGAACTTTCTCTTATTCCCAGCTATTGTTGTTGAAATAATAGCCAAAATTTCTTGTTGTTGATATGTTTTTTTCCTGCATTTCTTTTGAACAAAATGGTACCTCTGGCTTTCAGCTCCAGTTTGAACTTGCATATGCTCTTTGATAAGGAGCTGTGAAATATGGGCTATAGAGTATTCAGAGTGTTCAGTTTGAACTTGCATATGCCCTTTATAAGGAGCTGTGAAATATAGGCCAGACTGCCAGAGTATTCAGAGTGTTCAGTTGTGTACAAAGTTTATCAGTTAACCATACAAGTAGAAAGTTAAAAGCCACTTTCCTTTATTAGCTGGGACGTTTGTTCGTAATATGTAAATGAGTATTATTGTTTTTGCCAAGCATCGTCAATTGAGATCAACGTATTTGAATTTAACATCTTTAATAGATTTATAAATCTATACAACACAACGGTTAGCATCATTGAAACAGAACACCAAAAGGGACCCAACTCTGGCACCCAAAAGGCACACAAAACAAACAAAACAAGGTCAAAGTTCATAAGTTGTAGTTGCAAGAGGAATCAAGTAGGAATACATACATACATACATAGATGTATATACATAAAATCATCATTAAGAAATAAGAACAAGTATAGAAGTGAATTACATAATTAAATACCCATTCCCATAAAATAAGAAAAGGAAACAAGTTTTATTTAAAGAAACATGATTTATTTAAACACACTAGAGCAGATTCAGGCACACACAATCATATCATCACTTAGTCGTCGTCGTCTTCTTCTTCTTATATATATATATATATATATATATATATATATATATATATATATATATATATATATATATATATATATATAATATATACATAGGGGCAGGATCAATGGGGAAGTAATCAATCGCGGGAAGCGGGGGGAAGCAATTTTTTTTTTCTTCGTTTTTTTTGGATTTTTTTTCCTCGTTTTTTTTGGATTTTTTTTCCGGCATCAAGATCACACAAAAATATGAACATTTAGAAGAGACACTTCGTGATGAATGTTATTATTTAGGCGAAAAAACGACCGACTTAAATAACATTCAAGATAATATTGTTCGTGAAGAATATGAACGCTTTTTTTCTTCATGTTTTGTGAAGTAAAATTTAGCCCGATTTAGAGTTTAGGGTTTAGGGTTTGGTGTTTTGGGTTTATTCCATAAACCCAAAACACCAAACCCTAAACCCTAAACTCTAAACCGTTCGTGTTAAAAACTCAATCTAAATCCTAAATCTAAACCCTAAATCTAAACCCTAAACCCTAAATTTCTAAACCCTAATATCTAAACCCTATAAACCCTAATATCTAAACCCCAATAGCTAAAACATCAACATACGCTCGAAAAACACGACAATTGTTATATATTACTTCTTCGAGCGTTTTCCCGCCAAAATAAAAACATTTATCACAAAGTGTCTCTACTAAATGTTCATATTTTCATCCCATCTATAATGTTCGTGAACAATGTTTTTTCAAAAAACGAAAAAAAAAAAGTTTTTGCTTCCCCCCGCTTCCCCCCGATTGGTTACTTCCCTCTTGATCCTACCACTATATATATATATATATATATATATATATATATATATATATATATATATATATATATATATATATATATATATATATATATACCATTTAACTTATACTTATATTTATATTTATATGTAGTACACCAAAATCTATGAAAATTTATTACTTACGCAGTCCTTTTTTGGTTTGAAATCGTTAGTCCACGTGGTTTCGTCCTTGGGTTTGTGCAAGAGCTTGTAATTTTTGATAGGACCGAAAGGTTCCGGACTTTTCTTTATCTTATTCTCGTTCTACAAACACACAAAAAATAACTTAAATGTATATAAATCAAATAACATATTTTCTAACATTTTATCATTTATGTAAAACATTAAAAACAAGGAGGTTTAAGTAATTTACCAAATGTTTAACTATTGATTTGCTTCCATGCAAACTGTGGTATTGGACTTTAGACCGGTTTTTTGCATTTTGCTCACAACGCTTTTGGTATTCTTCGTTAAGCATCAAGTCAACAAAAGGATTCCAGAGTTCGGCTTCAACGTCCGGTGGTGGGTGGGAACGAATAAAATCAATATCATTAGGAAATTGGCTTTGAAGGTTTTTGTAATAACCTTGTTGTTCTCTTTTTCCGTTTTTCCATCTATCCCCCGATATCTTGTTAACAGCAGCTCGGACTAGTTGTTCTCTCTCCGATTCTAGCCAAGTTTCAATTTTAAAGAAATTCTACGGAAAAAAATAATAGATATATTAGAAGATTGTATATAAGAAACGCATATATATATATATATATATATATATATATATATATATATATATATATATATATATATATACACACGTATATATATATATACACGTATATATATATACACGTATATATATATATATACAGGTGTATATATATACGTATATATATATACAGGTGTATATATATACGTGTATATATATATATATGTATATATATATATATATATATATATATATATATATATATATATATATATATATATATATATATAAAGTATATATGTATGTATATGTATATGTATAAGTACTAATTAATTAAACTTAAGCGGATATTAATCCAAACTAATTCTTTTGAAGAACTTGGCACATCCGCCCAACACTCGTAATGTTTCGGGAACTTCGGGGACCTAACAACACTAGATATCAAATTAACAAACATTGAACTTGATAATGCTAAAAACGAATATATATTTCATAGCATTATCCCTCAAGAAAGACAAGCTTTTAGTTGCAATTGTTCTATTTACAAGTGATATTCGTTTAAATAATAAAAGGTGAAGACAAAAGACAGATTCGACGAATTGAAGACGCAAACGACCAAAAAGCTCAAAAGTACAAAGTACAATTAAAGTGGTTCAATTTATTGATGAGAAACGTCTCAAAATTACAAGAGTACAAGACGCAAAAAGCAAAGTACAAGATATTAAATAGTACGCAAGGACGTTCGAAAATCCGGAACCGGGACCAGAGTCAACTCTCAACGCTCGACGCAACGGACTAAAAATTACAAGTCAACTATGCACATGAATATAATATAATATATAATTAATTCTTAAAATATATATATATATATATATATATATATATATATATATATATATATATATATATATATATATATATATATATTATATTATATATAAAACCATCGGCAAACAAGAAAACAAACGAATATGAGGTGGAATCCCAGGCCATGCGATCGCATGGCCAGTAAGACCAATTTCCATGCGATCGCATGGCAGCAGAATCCTGGCCACATCTATAAATTTCAGCATTTTCGGACGAAATAAACACATCTTTTTCTCTTCTCTATCTCTCAACGTAATATATATATATATATATATATATATATATATATATATATATATATATATATATATATATATATATATATATATATATATTATAATTTTAATTTTAATTTTAATAATAAGGGTATGTTAGCGAATGTTGTAAGTGTGTAAGTCGAAATTCTGTCCGTGTAACGCTACGCTATTATTAATCATTGCAAGTTATGTTCAACCTTTTTAAATTAATGTCTCGTAGCTAAGTTATTATTTTGCTTATTTAAATTGAAGTAATCGTGATGTTGGGCTAAATATTAAAGATGGGGTAATTGGGCTTTGTACCATAATTGGGGTTTGGACAAAAAGAACCACACTTGTGGAAATTAGACTATGAGCTATTAATGGGATTTATATTTGTTTAATTAAATGATAGTTTGTTAATTTAATATAAATATTTACAATTGAACGTACCTATAAATAACCATATACACTCGATCGGACACGATGGGCGGGATATTTATAAGTACTAATAATCGTTCATTTAACCGGACACGGGAATGGATTAATAGTCAATGGACTTATTAAAACAGGGGTGAATTACATACAAAGAAAATTGGTGTAATTATAGTTTAAGTCCCCAATTAGTTGGAATATTTGACTTCGAATATAAGAATAATTTGACGAGGACACTCGCACTTTATATTTATGACTGATGGACTGTTATGGACAAAAATCAGATGGACATATTGAATAATCCAGGACAAAGGACAATTAACCCATGGTAATAAACTAAAATCAATACGTCCAACATCATGATTACGGAAGTTTAAATAAGCATAATTCCTTTATTTCATATTTAATTGCACTTTTAATTATCGCACTTTAATTTATTGTCATTTTAATTATCGTACATTTTATTTATCGTCATTTTATTTATCGCACTTTTATTTATCGCAATTTCATTATCGTTATTTACTTTACGCTTAAAATTAAGTTATATTTATTTTTAATATTTTACATTAGGTTTTAACCGCGACTTAAGTTTTAAAATCGACAAACCGGTCATTAAACGGTAAAAACCCCCTTTTATAATAATAAAACTACTTATTTATATATATATTTATATACAAATATAGTTTTTAAAAATATAGCGTTAAACTTGGCTAGCTCCCTGTGGAACGAACCGGACTTACTAAAAACTACACTACTGTACGATTAGGTACACTGCCTATAAGTGTTGTAGCAAGGTTTAGGTATATCCACTCTATAAATAAATAAATAACTTGTGTAAAAATGTATCGTATTTAATAGTATTTCGTAATAAATATATAACTATTTCGTATACACCTCTACGCACATCAAGTATTTTTGGCGCCGCTGCCGGGGACTGCCTAAACGCCGGAAGCGAAACGCTATATAAAAAAAAAAGATTTTTATTAAGTCTTAGTTTACTTTTGTAAAAATACGCTTTTGTAAAAATACGTTTTAAATATTAAAAAAATACAAAAATATAAAAAGAAAAATAAAATATATATATATATATATATATATATATATATATTTTGAGTTTGTTAAATATATATAAAATTATAAATTTTCTTTATTTTTATTTTAGTTTTTAAAATATAAATTTTTATTTATTCTATTTAAATATTTTATAAAAACAGAAAAAAATAAGTAAAAGAATCGGGCCACAATACTGTAGCGGCCCAATTTCTGGCCTGGATCCACGAACCATGCGACCGCATGGAATTAACAAGGAAACCTCATGCGATCGCATGAGGTAACCTGACACGCCCTACTGAACCTGGTACAACAATAATTACGGAGTATTAATTATTATTATTATTAATTAAAACCCTAATTAGGGTTAGTTATTTAATTAATTAATTTTAGTTTTATTATTTTTGTATTTTTAGTTTTAATTTAGTTTTATTAAATTTATAAACTTAATACTTTTATAAAATAATAATATAAAAATAATATTTTTATAAAATTGTAATTTTATCATTTTTTATATCTTTTTAATTAGTTTAATTCGTAATTTTTATGTTTTTCGCTCGTAATTAGTTTTTAATTTAGTATTTTCCATAGTTATTTTTATTTCTAGATTTTTAGGATTTGCCATAAAATCCCTTAAGTGCTTTTTCTTTAGACTAAGATTTAAGTGCTTTAGAATTTTGCGACGCCGTTTTATAAATTTTAGTACTCTTTAAGTTATTGTCGTTTTGGATATAGTATTCCTTTTAAGCTTTAATACTTTTAGACGCAACTTTTAATTCTTAGTTTTTAGACTTTTAAGTTTCGACGCGCTACGTTCTTTTTATTATTTTTCGACCATTTATTTTTCGACGTTTTTCGACGCACTCTTTTTCTTTCTTATTTTTCGACGCTCTAGTTTTTAGGACATAGAATTTTCTATTTCTTCTCTAAAATTTTGACGAAAAATTATTTTAAGCGGTTAAATTGATAGACATCTAAAATTTTCTGGTTCGTAGTAATAGTTGGATTTGTTAGTGGCGAGTTGTGGGCTTCCGATTTAAAGGGTCCTGGCTACCTGCTGCATCTATTGGCTATTCGAAACGTGGGCAAAATCAGAAAAGTCTATTAATTTGATAACTTATATAATTTTTATCTTTTATAACTAATAGGATATTAAGTGAATGCACCGAGCAAAACTTTCACCACCTTTTATACGTTCTCCACCTGTAACTCGATCAAGACATCTAACCAATATTGTTGCCGTTGATTTTTCTTTAGAATCGTCATCCAGTCGACCAAGTACTCCAATTCAAATTTTCGATAATCCATTTTTTGAACCCGACCTCACAATTGAGAATCCGGAGGATATTCAGGGACAATTCGGAGATCCTGAACCACTAATCTTTCCTCCGGAACCACCAATAATTCAAACAGAGATTGTCGAGGAACAAACTATTAAATCAGAATCCTCTTGTGATTCAGATTCAACAAATTCAATTATGGAGAATCTGGAACCTCTAAGTATGAAAGACCGAATGAGAGCTAAACGCACTGGCCAAGGTCACACAATTACTCAACCAGACATTAATGCGCTAGATTATGAAATCAAAGGACAAATTCTACATATGGTAACTAATCATTGCCAATTTAGTGGTGCGCCGAAGGAAGATCCAAATGAACATCTTCGTACCTTTAATAGGATCTGCACTCTATTTAAAATCCGAGAAGTGGAGGATGAACAGATCTATCTCATGTTATTTGAAATGTCCTGTTCTTATTGATTAAAAACGTTCCATATTAATTGATTTCGTTGCGAGGTTTTGACCTCTATATGAGACGTTTTTCAAAGACTGCATTCATTTTTAAAACAAACCATAACCTTTATTTCATAGATAAAGGTTTTAAAAAGCTTTACGTAGATTATCAAATAATGATAATCTAAAATATCCTGTTTACACACGACCATTACATAATGGTTTACAATACAAATATGTTACAACAAAATAAGTTTCTTGAATGCAGTTTTTACACAATATCATACAAGCATGGACTCCAAATCTCGTCCTTATTTAAGTATGCGACAGCGGAAGCTCTTAATAATCACCTGAGAATAAACATGCTTAAAACGTCAACAAAAATGTTGGTGAGTTATAGGTTTAACCTATATATATCAAATCATAATAATAGACCACAAGATTTCATATTTCAATACACATCCCATACATAGAGATAAAAATCATTCATATGGTGAACTCCTGGTAACCGACATTAACAAGATGCATATATAAGAATATCCCCATCATTCCGGGACACCCTTCGGATATGATATAAATTTTGAAGTACTAAAGCATCCGGTACTTTGGATGGGGTTTGTTAGGTCCAATAGATCTATCTTTAGGATTCGCGTCAATTAGGGTGTCTGTTCCCTAATTCTTAGATTACCAGACTTAATAAAAAGGGGCATATTCGATTTCGATAATTCAACCATAGAATGTAGTTTCACGTACGTGTGTCTATTTTGTAAATCATTTATAAAACCTGCATGTATTCTCATCCCAAAAATATTAGATTTTAAAAGTGGGACTATAACTCACTTTCACAGATTTTTACTTCGTCGGGAAGTAAGACTTGGCCACTGGTTGATTCACGAACCTATAAAAATATATACATATATATCAAAGTATGTTCAAAATATATTTACAACACTTTTAATATATTTTGATGTTTTAAGTTTATTAAGTCAGCTGTCCTCGTTAGTAACCTACAACTAGTTGTCCACAGTTAGATGTACAGAAATAAATCGATAAATATTATCTTGAATCAATCCACGACCCAGTGTATACGTATCTCAGTATTTATCACAACTCAAACTATATATATTTTGGAATCAACCTCAACCCTGTATAGCTAACTCCAACATTCACATATAGAGTGTCTATGGTTGTTCCGAAATATATATAGATGTGTCGACATGATAGGTCAAAACATTGTATACGTGTCTATGGTATCTCAAGATTACATAATATACAATACAAGTTGATTAAGTTATGGTTGGAATAGATTTGTTACCAATTTTCACGTAGCTAAAATGAGAAAAATTATCCAATCTTGTTTTACCCATAACTTCTTTATTTTAAATCCGTTTTGAGTGAATCAAATTGCTATGGTTTCATATTGAACTCTATTTTATGAATCTAAACAGAAAAAGTATAGGTTTATAGTCGGAAAAATAAGTTACAAGTCGTTTTTGTAAAGGTAGTCATTTCAGTCGAAAGAACGACATCTAGATGACCATTTTAGAAAACATACTTTCACTTTGAGTTTAACCATAATTTTTGGATATAGTTTCATGTTCATAATAAAAATCATTTTCCCAGAATAACAATTTTTAAATCAAAGTTTATCATAGTTTTTAATTAACTAACCCAAAACAGCTCGCGGTGTTACTACGACGGCGTAAATCCGATTTTACGGTGTTTTTCGTGTTTCCAGGTTTTAAATCATTAAGTTAGCATATCATATAGATATAGAACATGTGTTTAGTTGATTTTAAAAGTCAAGTTAGAAGGATTAACTTTTATTTGCGAACAAGTTTAGAATTAACTAAACTATGTTGTAGTGATTACAAGTTTAAACCTTCGAATAAGATAGCTTTATATGTATGAATCGAATGATGTTATGAACATCATTACTACCTCAAGTTCCTTGGATAAACCTACTGGAAAATAGAAAAATGGATCTAGCTTCAACGGATCCTTGGATGGCTCGAAGTTCTTGAAGCAGAATCATGACACGAAAACAAGTTCAAGTAAGATCATCACTTGAAATAAGATTGTTATAGTTATAGAAATTGAACCAAAGTTTGAATATGATTATTACCTTGTACTATAATGATAACCTACTGTAAGAAACAAAGATTTCTTGAGGTTGGATGATCACCTTACAAGATTGGAAGTGAGCTAGCAAACTTGAAAGTATTCTTGATTTTATGTAACTAGAACTTGTAGAATATATGAAGAACACTTAGAACTTGAAGATAGAACTTGAGAGAGATCAATTAGATGAAGAAAATTGTAGAATTAAAGTGTTTGTAGGTGTTTTTGGTCGTTGGTGTATGGATTAGATATAAAGGATATGTAATTTTGTTTTCATGTAAATAAGTCATGAATGATTACTCATATTTTTGTAATTTTATGAGATATTTCATGCTAGTTGCCAAATGATGGTTCCCACATGTGTTAGGTGACTCACATAGGCTGCTAAGATCTGATCATTAGATTGTATATACCAATAGTACATACATCTAAAAGCTGTGTATTGTACGAGTACGAATACGGGTGCATACGAGTAGAATTGTTGATGAAACTGAACGAGGATGTAATTGTAAGCATTTTTGTTAAGTAGAAGTATTTTGATAAGTGTATTGAAGTCTTTCAAAAGTATATAAATACATATTAAAACACTACATGTATATACATTTTAACTGAGTCGTTAAGTCATCGTTAGTCGTTACATGTAAGTGTTGTTTTGAAACCTTTAGGTTAACGATCTTGTTAAATGTTGTTAACCCAATGTTTATAATATCAAATGAGATTTTAAATTATTATATTATCATGATATTATCATGTATGAATATCTCTTAATATGATATATATACATTAAATGTCTTTACAACGATAATCGTTACATATATGTCTCGTTTAAAAATCATTAAGTTAGTAGTCTTGTTTTTACATATGTAGTTCATTGTTAATATACTTAATGATATGTTTACTTATCATAGTATCATGTTAACTATATATATATATCCATATATATGTCATCATATAGTTTTTACAAGTTTTAACGTTCGTGAATCACCGGTCAACTTGGGTGGTCAATTGTCTATATGAAACATATTTCAATTAATCAAGTCTTAACAAGTTTGATTGCTTAACATGTTGGAAACATTTAATCATGTAAATATCAATCTCAATTAATATATATAAACATGGAAAAGTTTGGGTCACTACATTATTTCCCTGGACTTTAAAGGGAGAAGCCAAAGATTGGTTAGAATCGTTACCTGAAGGGGCGATTGATACATGGGGTGTCTTAGTTGAAAAATTTCTTAAACAATTCTTTCCGACATCTAAAGCTGTGAGACTTCAAGGAGAAATTGTTACATTCACACAAAAGCCAAATGAAACTCTATATGAGGCGTGGACAAGATTTGGAAAGTTATTGAGAGGATGTCCGCAATATGGTTTAGACACTTATCAAATAGTACAAATATTCTATCAAGGATGCGACATCACTACACGAAAAGACATCGATATAGCAGCTGGTGGTTCCATTATGAAGAAAACCGTAACTGAAGCTTACAAAATTATTGATAACACTGCTTCCCACTCACATGAGTGGCATCAAGAAAAAGATATCGTTAGATCATCTAAAGCGGCTAGAGCCGATTCTAGCCATGACTTCGATTCCATTTCTGCAAAGATAGATGCTGTCGAGAGACGAATGGAAAAGATGACTAAAGATATTCACTCAATACGAATTAGTTGTGAGTAGTGTGGAGGACCACATTTGATAAAAGATTGTCTCAGTATTGAACAAACAATGGAACAAATAGAGAATGTTTCATACATGAACCAAAGGCCTGGAAATAAGTATCAGAATAATTATCAACCGCCAAGACCAATCTACAATCAAAACCAGAATTATAACCGAAATGTTCCATACAACAATCAACAAGGTCCTAGCAATCAACAAGTATCTAATAATACTTACAATCAGCAAAGACCTATTTTTCAAAACAAACCACCACAAATCGATGATAAAAAGCCAAATTTAGAAGATATGATGTCGAAGCTAGTTGAATCTCAAACTCAATTTTTCACATCTCAGAAACAAACCAATGAGCAAAATGCTCAAGCATTTAGAAATCAACAAGCTTCTATTCAAAATCTGGAACAAGAAGTAAGTAACCTAGCAAGGTTGATAGGTGAAAGAAAACCGGGAAGTCTACCTATCGATACAAATGCTAACTCCCGGTATGAAACAGCTAAAGCCATTACCACAAGAAGTGGTATTACACTTAAACCACCTGAAATACCTGTAATTTCTGATGACACTATTCCTACTCCACAAGAACCACAACCTGAGCAAGATAAGGAAACAGAACCGGTAGTTGAAAAGGTTAATAAAGATAACACAGTTAAGGCTAAACCTTATGTTAAACCATACCAACCACCACTTCCTTACCCGAGTAAAATGAGAAAAGAGAGACTTGAAGCCGAGCAATCCAAATTCTTGGATATGTTTAAACAGATAAATGTAAATCTTCCTTTCATTGATGTGATCTCAGGAATGCCTAGATATGCTAAATTCTTGAAAGATCTAATCACAAATAGAAAGAAAATGGAAGAACTCTCGGCTGTTACAATGAATGCTAATTGTTCTGCAGTGCTGTTGAATAAGATACCAGAAAAATTATCAGATCCAGGAAGTTTCACAATTCCATGTTTTCTGGGTAGTCTTAGTTCAATAGAAGCATTGGCAGATTTAGGTGCTAGTATAAATTTAATGCCGTATTCACTATACACTAAACTAGACCTTGGAGAATTGAAACCAACACGAATAAGCATACAACTAGCCGATCGATCAGTAAAATATTCTAGAGGGATAATGGAGAACATGCTAGTTAAAGTAGGTACTTTAGTATTTCCAGTAGATTTTGTTATTCTGGACATGGAAGAAGATTCTCGAGTTCCTCTCATATTAAGAAGACCATTCTTAAACACGGCTAAAGTAATAATAGACGTGTTCGGTAAGAAACTGTAATGACCCGCACTTTTTCGATCGTTCTATACTTATAAGATTAATATTTACATAAATTAAACCTTACCAACATGATAAGCAATCCAAATTGTTGAGATTTATGTTTTTGAAAAGAGTTTTACACAACGTTTGACCGTCTAGTTTGACCGATGATATCACGAACTATATAACATATGATAATTATACGTTTGTGTATATATATGTATATATACATATTTAACATGATCTAAGAATGTTTTAATACCTCATTTTGTATTAATAACAATAAGTTATAAGTATATTTTGAAACTACTAACTTAAGTTTTCAAAACGATAACCATACGTAACGTCATTTGACATAAATACTTATGACCTATAATGTTTATACATATATCGTATATATAATGTATTTAATCACTTTTTAAGGACTTAAATACATAAAACCATATAAGTATATTCACAAAAGATAGCTATATTTGAATCCTCATTCCGTTTTCACAAGATTTCTATACGTATATCTGGAGTATATGTACCCGTATCATACCTAGCTTCTATACGTATTTACTATTGGTATATACACATCAAATCACCACCAACCAGCCCTTGTTCATGCCCTAGGTATAAGGTAATTGGAATTTGAAAGCTTATTGACTAATTACATAAGATAACAAACTAAAATCTTGTCATGAACACCTTAGTTCCACCTTTTTTATAAGCTTCATGGGCACTTCATTTTGATTCAAATTTCTACATCATTTCTTAGTTAAACACACACTCTTCCATAACCCTTAAACACATTCAACAATTCAGCAAGTTACCATGAAGATCTAGCTCAAAAACAACCCTTAATCATCATAAGAAAAACCTTCCAAGAACACTTCAATAATCCTTTCAAGAATACAAGTTTATTTCCAACCTTTTGATCCAACTCCATTACTCTTTTGGTTCTAGGTTTTTACTCCTCTTTTACAACAATCTTGTCCAAGTAACTTGAGGTAGTAACTTTGTTCATAACCTTATTCGATTCATATATATATAGCTATCTTATTTTATGGTATAAAATTTTAACAACAAGAACATAGTTTGAATGTTTTCAAACTTGTTTGCAAACTAAATAGATCCTTCTAACTTAACTTTTAAAATACTTCAAGACCTGTAATATATCATAAATATATTCTAATTTAACAAGGTATAACTTGGTTTTTCAAAGAACACCTTAAAAACTGTTTTTACGACGTCGGAGTGCAACCCGGGGCTGTTTTGGGTTGGATAATTAAAAACTATCTTGAACCTTGAATTGGAGGTTTATTTTCTGGAAAAATGATATTTACTATGAATATGATAACACATAAAAATTTCATGATTTAACTCAAAGTATAAGTATTTTTAGAAAAATAATCATTTAAGGTTGTTTACATGATGGAAAATGATTAATTTCATAAGTTTCACCAAAGTTTGACCTATGACCTGTGATTTCGAATACAAACTAAGGTATTTACAGTTCATATTCTTAAAGAAGGACTCGATCCAAGGAAGTGGCAAGTTGAACCAACGAAAACGGAGTTGTAACGAAGAAACTATGACCAAAACAAAATCGGATATCCAAGACTAGTTTAGCCACGAAAATAATTGGAGAAAAATTAAATAAATCACATCTTTTTAAAATAACATGATATTATATATATATGTACTCATAATTTAATTTTATATATTTCAGGATCACCCGTAAACAATACGAGAAGATTAATCATAAGATCCCATGATTGTACGCAACACGTCATTTGACAACACCGGTACTTTATGTACGCAACACGTCATTTGACAACACCGGTACCGTGGGTCAAGATTAATCCCGACCAATACGAATACAATGGGGTTTTATTTCGATGGGGGTTTTATTTATTTATTAAACACCTAAATATGAACCATTAAAATTGAATTGCTAACTACGGACTAAGAAGACATTAAAAGTATTATAAGTATATATATGTGACGATTGTTTAAAATGAAAATATATTGATATATTATATATGGATAGGTTCGTGATATCAACCGAAGACCAAGTCAAAATATATATATCTTCAAGGCAAAAGTGAGTATATAGTCCCACTTTTAAACTCTAAATATTTCGGGATGAGAATACATGTATTTTATGTTTTACGATATGGACACAAATAACTGAAAAATATATTCTACGTTGAGTTGTACCACTGGCATACTTCCCTGTAGCTTGGTAACTATTATTTACAGCGGTATTGTAAACGCGAATCCTGTTGATAGATCTATCGGGCCTGACAACCCCAACCGGACTAGACGACCAGTATTCAACGGTTGCACAGTACTTCGTTTCGTGACTACACTTGGTACGGTGTAGTAAGATTTCATAATAAAGGGAATATGCGACGTGATTAAATGTTAAGTATGGTTATCAAGTGCTCAACCACTTAGAATATTTTTATTAAAATGTTTATATATGAAATCTTGTGGTCTATATATTTATATCGCTGCCTTCATTAAACCTATATCTCACCAACTTTATGTTGACGTTTTAAACATGTCTATTCTCAGGTGATAACTAAAAGCTTCCGCTGCAACATGTTGAATTTAAACAAGATCTTGAGTATGCATATTTGTGTCAAAAATAAAACTGCATATCGGAGGATTTGTAATGTAAAATATGCTAGAAATCGTATTGTTATCATCACATGTAAAGTTTGTAAGTCTAAGATTATCGCTAAACGATAATCATCTTTTTATTGTCTAAAGCTTGTATTAAAATAAGAGTTATGGTTTGTAATGTAAGATAAATGCAGTTGTTCTTTTAAAAATGTCGCATATAGAGGTCAATACCTTGCAATGAAATCATACGTTATCTAACTCGTTCTTATGGTTAAGGAAGGGTTATGACATGTGGTATCAGAGCGGTGGTCTTAGCGAACCAGGTTTGCATTAGTGTGTCTAACTGATAAGTCGTTAGGATACATTAGTAAGTCTGGACTTTGACCGGGTCTGATTTAAAAACCATTGCTTATCATTGTTGGTTAAAATTTATATGTAAATATTATGTAGTACTAATGGGTTAGTTGTTGTGTGATAGATGTCGGGCTCAAAACTTGTTATCACATTCAGCGACTCCGAATCAGAATCTTCAGATGGTGTTCCAGTCATTAACCTATCCGATGACGAAAATGATATCTTTGGGGAAGACTCACAAATTCCGGATGAACCAACTATAAAGAACTCGGAAAGTGAACCCGAGGAGGAAAGTGAACCCGAGGAGGAAAGTGAACCCGAGGAAGAAATACAGGAAATTACAAAAGACAAGTTCGAACTAGGAAAGAAACGAAAGGCTAATGAATTAGAAAATTCAAATCCCGAGTTTAGTGAGGATGATGTGGCACCAACTCCACTAGACACTACCACCCCTATTCCCGCTATCCCTATTCGTTCTATCCCGGCATCTAGTTCTTCAGCCCCACCGCCAAAATATAGGCAGACAGCTAGGATAAGCGTTAGGCCATTCCTTGAACCTAAACGTCCTAGAAAATAGACCAAACGATGCACTGCCGTATTAAACCATGGGATCATATAATGTTTTGTATAATATTACTAGTGTGGTTTGCTTAATATTCGATGTAAGATAAGCATATGTAAAATAGTGAAGTATGAAATGCAATAATTTTCTATGGTTAAGTATTATTTAGATGGTAGTAATTGGTTCTGTACTAAGCTATTAAGTATGGACATTAACGGGTAGGTACTACCCTAGATATAATTATAAAATGCTAATAAGAAGAAAAGGCTTTTATAATAATACCTGGTTCATATTATTAACAAGCTATAATGTACTATAAATACACACTACATCTATAATAATCCATGTGAATAATTATTTTCTTTCATTAGGAAATGGCGCGATTGAATCGAATGACGGAACAAGAAGTCGAGGAATTCATCAACCAACGAGTGAACGACAGAATGTTATGGGTCGAGGCTGCAAGAGCTGCTGCAGTTAACCCAAATCCTCGTGTAGGATGCACCTACAAAACTTTTCAAGCTTGCAAGCCCTCATCATTCAGTGGAACAGAAGGACCGATCGGTTTAACCCGGTGGATAGAAAAGATGGAGACTGTGTTTAAAATCAGTGGTTGTGTTGAAAAGGACATGACCAAGTATGCATCGTGCACTTTACAAGATAGTGCACTCACGTGGTGGAAAAATTTTGTGAAGGCCGTAGGAGGAGATGTAGCTTATGATACTCCATGGGAAGAATTCAAAACAATGTTAATCAACGAGTATTGTCCAAGGAACGAGGTTAGGAAGTTGGAAGATGAATTACGAAGCCTGAAGGTTATTGGTACTGAAATCACCAACTACAATCAGCGATTCATGGAATTAGTTTTGCTATGTCCTGAATTGGTTCCAACCGAAGAACGGAAGATTGAAATGTACAAAGATGGTTTGCCCACAAAGGTCAAGGCAAACGTTACAGCATCAAAACCTAAGACAATTCATGAAGCTATAACCATGGCAAACGAGCTAATGGATCAAGTCATCTTGGATAAGAAAGCATCCAATACTGATGTGAAGGTATCAGGTAACAAAAGAAAGATGGATCTTTTAGGATGTGTATAGATTATCGTGAATTAAATAAGTTAACTATCAAAAATCGGTATCCACTACCGAGAATTGACGACTTATTTGATCAACTCCAAGGATCATGTGTGTACTCAAAAATTGACCTAAGGTCGGGCTATCATCAATTACGTGTCAAAGAAGAGGACATTCCGAAAACTGCTTTTCGGACACGTTATGGTCATTACGAATTTTTGGTCATGCCGTTTGGATTGACGAATGCGCCAGCTGTATT
Source organism: Rutidosis leptorrhynchoides (assembly GCF_046630445.1). NCBI lineage: Eukaryota > Viridiplantae > Streptophyta > Magnoliopsida > Asterales > Asteraceae > Rutidosis > Rutidosis leptorrhynchoides. The sequence continues at coordinate 235,240,979 of NC_092342.1, read as the reverse complement.
CATGGACCTCATGAATTGAGTTTGTAGTCCATATTTAGATAAGTTTGTTATCGTTTTCATTGATGATATTCTTATCTATTCCAAGAGTGAGCAAGAGCATGAGCAGCATTTAAGGTTGATATTAGAGTTGTTGAGAAAAGATTAGCTATATGCTAAATTTTCTAAATGTGCTTTCTGGTTGAAAGAAGTGCAATTTCTTGGCCACGTTGTTAGTAGCAAAGGAATTCAGGTTGATCCAGCAAAAATTGAAGCCATTGAAAAATGGGAGACTCCTAAGACACCAACGCAGATACGCCAATTTTTGGGTTTAGCCGGTTATTATAGAAGGTTTATTCAAGATTTTTCCCGAATAGCTGAGCCGTTGACAGCGTTAACGCAAAAAGGGAAGAAATATGAATGGACCTCTGAGCAGGAGAGTGCATTTCAATTACTAAAGAAGAAGTTAACTACGGCGCCTATTTTATCGTTACCAGAAGGGAACGATGATTTTGAAATATATTGTGACGCTTCGCGACAAGGTTTTGGTTGCGTTCTTATGCAACGGAAGAAAGTTATTGCATACGCATCCCGACAATTGAAGATTCACGAGCGGAATTATACGACGCATGATCTAGAACTGGGAGCAGTCGTGTTTGCATTGAAGATATGGAGACACTACTTGTATGGGGTTAAATGCACTGTGTTTACTGATCATAAAAGCCTTCAACATATTTTTGATCAGAAACAGCTGAACATGAGGCAACGTAGGTGGATCGAGTTAATAAACGACTATGATTGTGAAATTCGTTATCATCCCGGGAAAGCGAATGTGGTGGCTGACGCACTAAGCAGAAAGGAACGAGAACCAATTCGAGTACGAGCGATGAACATAAAAATTCGCATGAATCTCAACTCACAAATCAAAGAAGTTCAACGAGAAGCACTTACTAAAGAAAATATAGGAAATGAAATAATGACGAAGTATGAGAAGCAACTCGTTATACGGGAAGATGGAATTCGATATTTTGCAAATCGTATTTGGGTACCGAAGTCGGGTGGATTAAGGAAGTTGATATTGAACGAGGCACATAAGACAAGATACTCGATACATCCTAGAGTTGGAAAGATGTACCAAGATCTTAAGACACATTATTGGTGGCCTAATTTAAAGACAGACGTTGCAACATATGTTGGGGAGTGTTTAACTTGTTCCAAAGTCAAAGCAGAACACCAAAAGCCGTCAGGGTTACTTCAACAACCAGAAATCCCAGAATGGAAATGGGATGGTATTACCATGGATTTCATCACGAAGTTACCAAAGACTGCCTGGGGATACGACACCATTTGGGTGATTGTTGATCGTCTTACCAAATCTGCACATTTCTTGCCTATAAAGGAAACGGATAGAATGGAGAAATTATTACGATTGTATATAAAGGAAATTGTTTCAAGGCATGGAATACCTATTTCCATTATATCCGATCGTGATAGTAGATTTACCTCAAAGTTCTGGCAATCACTACAGGAGGCACTAGGAACTCGTTTGGATATGAGTACCGCATATCATCCGCAAACTGACGGGCAGAGTGAAAGAACAATTCAGACTCTTGAAGACATGCTCAGGGCATGTGTGATCGATTTTGGAAACGGATGGGATAAGTATTTACCGTTAGCAGAATTCTCGTATAATAATAGTTATCATGCGAGCATTAAAGCTGCACCATTCGAAGCACTGTATGGAAGGAAGTGTAGATCTCCTATTTGTTGGAATGAAGTAGGAGATCGACAATTAACTGGTCCCGAGATCATACACGAAACGACTGAGAAGATAGTACAAATTAAGGAGAGATTGAAAACAGCCCGTAGTCGCCAAAAGAGCTACGCCGATGTCCAAAGGAAACCATTAGAGTTTCAGATCGGTGACATGGTTATGTTAAAGGTGTCACCATGGAAAGGTGTAATACGCTTCGGAAAAAGGGGTAAACTGAACCCAAGATATGTAGGCCCGTTCAAGATCATCGAACGCATTGGACCGGTAGCTTATCGACTCGAGTTACCGCAACAACTCGCCGGAGTACATAATACATTTCACGTCTCGAACCTTAAGAAGTGTCTTGCAAAGGAAGATCTCACCATTCCTCTTGAAGAAATCCATGTTGATGAGAAACTACAATTCATCGAAGAACCAATCGAAATCATGGACCGTGAAGTTAAACAGCTCAAGCAGAGCAACATACCGATCGTTAAGGTTCATTGGAATGCTCGAAGAGGTCCTGAGTTTACTTGGGAACGAGAGGATCAGATGAAACAAAAGTATCCACACTTGTTTCTCGATGACGCAAAATAGATACAATTTTAAAATTTCGGGACGAAATTTATTTAACGGGTAGGTACTGTAATGACCCGCACTTTTTCGATCGTTCTATACTTATAAGATTAATATTTACATAAATTAAACCTTACCAACATGATAAGAAATCCAAATTGTTGAGATTTATGTTTTTGAAAAGAGTTTTACACAACGTTTGACCGTCTAGTTTGACCGATGATATCACGAACTATATAACATATGATAATTATACGTTTGTGTATATATATGTATATATACATATTTAACATGATCTAAGAATGTTTTAATACCTCATTTTGTATTAATAACAATAAGTTATAAGTATATTTTGAAACTACTAACTTAAGTTTTCAAAACGATAACCATACGTAACGTCATTTGACATAAATACTTATGACCTATAATGTTTATACATATATCGTATATATAATGTATTTAATCACTTTTTAAGGACTTAAATACATAAAACCATATAAGTATATTCACAAAAGATAGCTATATTTGAATCCTCATTCCGTTTTCACAAGATTTCTATACGTATATCTGGAGTATATGTACCCGTATCATACCTAGCTTCTATACGTATTTACTATTAGTATATACACATCAAATCACCACCAACCAGCCCTTGTTCATGCCCTAGGTATAAGGTAATTGGAATTTGGAAGCTTATTGACTAATTACATAAGATAACAAACTAAAATCTTGTCATGAACACCTTAGTTCCACATTTTTTATAAGCTTCATGGGCACTTCATTTTGATTCAAATTTCTACATCATTTCTTAGTTAAACACACACTCTTCCATAACCCTTAAACACCTTCAACAATTCAGCAAGTTACCATGAAGATCTAGCTCAAAAACAACCCTTAATCATCATAAGAAAAACCTTCCAAGAACACTTCAATAATCCTTTCAAGAATACAAGTTTATTTCCAACCTTTTGATCCAACTCCATTACTCTTTTGGTTCTAGGTTTTTACTCCTCTTTTACAGCAATCTTGTCCAAGTAACTTGAGGTAGTAACTTTGTTCATAACCTTATTCGATTCATATATATATAGCTATCTTATTTTATGGTATAAAATTTTAACAACAAGAACATAGTTTGAATGTTTTCAAACTTGTTTGCAAACTAAATAGATCCTTCTAACTTAACTTTTAAAATACTTCAAGACCTGTAATATATCATAAATATATTCTAATTTAACAAGGTATAACTTGGTTTTTCAAAGAACACCTTAAAAACTGTTTTTACGACGTCGGAGTGCAACCGGGGGCTGTTTTGGGTTGGATAATTAAAAACTATCTTGAACCTTGAATTGGAGGTTTATTTTCTGGAAAAATGATATTTACTATGAATATGATAACACATAAAAATTTCATGATTTAACTCAAAGTATAAGTATTTTTAGAAAAATAATCATTTAAGGTTGTTTACATGATGGAAAATGATTAATTCCATAAGTTTCACCAAAGTTTGACCTATGACCTGTGATTTTGAATACAAACTAAGGTATTTACAGTTCATATTCTTAAAGAAGGACTCGATCCAAGGAAGTGGCAAGTTGAACCAACGAAAACGGAGTTGTAACGAAGAAACTATGACCAAAACAAAATCGGATATCCAAGACTAGTTTAGCCACGAAAATAATTGGAGAAAAATTAAATAAATCACATCTTTTTAAAATAACATGATATTTTATATATATGTACTCATAATTTAATTTTATATATTTCAGGATCACCCGTAAACAATACGAGAAGATTAATCATAAGATCCCATGATTGTACGCAACACGTCATTTGACAACACCGGTACTTTATGTACGCAACACGTCATTTGACAACACCGGTACCGTGGGTCAAGATTAATCCCGACCAATACGAATACAATGGGGTTTTATTTCGATGGGGGTTTTATTTATTTATTAAACACCTAAATATGAACCATTAAAATTGAATTGCTAACTACGGACTAAGAAGACATTAAAAGTATTATAAGTATATATATGTGACGATTGTTTAAAATGAAAATATATTGATATATTATATATGGATAGGTTCGTGATATCAACCGGAGACCAAGTCAAAATATATATATCTTCAAGGCAAAAGTGAGTATATAGTCCCACTTTTAAACTCTAAATATTTCGGGATGAGAATACATGTATTTTATGTTTTACGATATGGACACAAGTAACTGAAAAATATATTCTACGTTGAGTTGTACCACTGGCATACTTCCCTGTAGCTTGGTAACTATTATTTACAGCGGTATTGTAAACGCGAATCCTGTTGATAGATCTATCGGGCCTGACAACCCCAACCGGACTAGACGACCAGTATTCAACGGTTGCACAGTACTTCGTTTCGTGACTACACTTGGTACGGTGTAGTAAGATTTCATAATAAAGGGAATATGCGACGTGATTAAATGTTAAGTATGGTTATCAAGTGCTCAACCACTTAGAATATTTTTATTAAAATGTTTATATATGAAATCTTGTGGTCTATATATTTATATCGCTGCCGGCATTAAACCTATATCTCACAAACTTTATGTTGACGTTTTAAACATGTCTATTCTCAGGTGATAACTAAAAGCTTCCGCTGCAACATGTTGAATTTAAACAAGATCTTGAGTATGCATATTTGTGTCAAAAATAAAACTGCATATCGGAGGATTTGTAATGTAAAATATGCTAGAAATCGTATTGTTATCATCACATGTAAAGTTTGTAAGTCTAAGATTATCGCTAAACGATAATCATCTTTTTATTGTCTAAAGCTTGTATTAAAATAAGAGTTATGGTTTGTAATGTAAGATAAATGCAGTTGTTCTTTTAAAAATGTCGCATATAGAGGTCAATACCTCGCAATGAAATCATACGCTATCTAACTCGTTCTTATGGTTAAGGACGGGTTATGACAGAAACTGACCCTAAGTATAGAGGACGAGAGTGTTACTTTTTCTGTTGATAGAGCCATGCAACAATCGCAATCTGCAGATGATACATGTTATTATATTCAAACTATAGATTCACATGCAGAATTGTTAGAAGAATTTCCAGAATTACAAGGAACAGGAGAATGTTCTTTAGGAGAAGGAACTGAACCAATTGATGAAGCTGAAATGTTAGCCGCACTTATGGCTAATGGATATGAACCGACAACAGAAGAAATTCAAATGCTAAAAGAGGAAGACAGATATCGATATAAATCATCGATAGAAGAACCACCGACATTAGAGTTAAAGCCTCTTCCAAACCATTTGGATTATGCTTATTTACATTGTGAATCTGAATTACCTGTAATAATATCGTCTTCTCTTACTGAAAATGAAAAATCTCGACTCATTACTGTGCTAAAAGCTCATAAACCAGCTATTGCATGGAAAATTCATGATATTAAAGGAATAAGTCCTTCGTATTGCATACATAAAATCCTTATGGAAGAAGGTCATAAAACGTATGTGCAACGCCAAAGAAGACTAAATCCTAATATGCAAGATGTTGTTAAGAAAGAAATTATTAAACTTCTTGATGCAGGTTTAACTTATCCAATCTCTGATAGTCCATGGGTAAGCCCAGTTCAATGCGTACCTAAGAAGGGTGGCATGACTGTCATCACAAATGAAAAAAATGAGCTTATTCCTACTAGGACTGTAACAGGATGGCGTGTTTGTATTGATTATAGAAAATTAAATGACACCACCAGAAAAGATCACTTTCCCTTACCTTTCATTGATCAAATATTGGAAAGATTAGCCGGAAATAGTTACTATTGTTTTCTTGATGGTTTTTCCGGATATTTTCAAATTCCAATAGCACCCGAGGACCAAGAGAAAATCACATTCACGTGCCCTTATGGTACTTTTGCTTACAAACGCATGCCATTTGGACTTTGCAACGCCCCTGCAACCTTTCAAAGGTGCATGATGGCGATTTTTCACGACATGATAGAAGAATGCATGGAAGTTTTCATGGATGACTTTTCAGTCTTCGGTGATACTTTTGAAACATGTCTAGTTAATCTTGAACGAATGCTTATTAGATGCGAACAATCAAATCTAGTACTTTATTGGGAGAAATGCCATTTCATGGTTAAAGAAGGCATCGTTCTTGGTCATAAAATCTCAAAGGAAGGAATTGAAGTGGATAGAGCTAAAGTAGATGTAATTGCTAAACTTCCACATCCCACCAATGTTAGAGGAGTTAGGAGTTTTCTAGGGCATGCCGGTTTTTACCGACGTTTCATATAAAATTGCCACTCCTATGAATAAGCTCCTAGAAAAGGATGCTCCATTCATCTTTTCAGATGAATGCATCAAATCTTTTAATATTCTTAAAGAAAAACTCACTAATGCATCGATCATGATAACTCCAAATTGGAATCTACCGTTTGAACTTATGTGCGATGCAAGTGATTTTGCAATGGGAGCCGTTTTAGGACAAAGGATTGAAAAACGATTTCAACCTATTTATTACGCTAGTAAGACGTTACAAGGAGCACAAACGAACTACACAACTACTGAAAAAGAACTTCTTGCTATTGTCTTTGCTTTTGACAAATTTCGTTCATATCTCGTTCTAGCTAAAACGGTGGTCTATACCGACCATTCTGCTCTTAGATACCTATTTTCGAAACAAGATCCCAAACCAAGATTAATCTGTTGGATCTTACTCTTACAAGAGTTCGATATTGAAATCCGAGACAAAAAAGGAGCAGAAAATATCGCTGCTGATCATCTTTCTCGTCTTGAAAATCCTGAATTAGAAGTTCTAAATGAATCGGCCATACAAGACAACTTTCCTAATGAATATCTCTTAAAAATCGATTATAATGAAATTCCATAGTTTGCAGACTATGCAAACTACTTAGTATGTGGATTCCTTGAAAAAGGGTTGTCGTACCAAAAACGAAAGAAATTCTCTAGTGATATAAAACACTATTTCTGAGAAGATCCACATTTGTTTAAAAGTTGTCCCGATGGAATAATACGCCGATGTGTATTCGGGGAGTAAGCCAGTCAAATCTTAAACCATTGTCACACAGGATCAACAGGAGGGCATTATGGGCCTCAACTTACAGCAAGAAAAGTTTACGATGCTGGATTCTATTAGCCTACAATTTTCAAAGACGCTCACCTTCTTTGCAAATCCTGTGATGCTTGTCAAAGGGCCAGAAAAATAAGTCAACGTGATGAAATGCCACAAAATGTCATTCAAGTATGTGAAGTATTTGACGTGTGGGGTATTGACTTTATGGGTCCATTTCCAAAATCTCATAATAATCTCTACATTCTCGTTGCCATTAATTATGTATCTAAATGGGCAGAAGCACAAGCTCTCCTGACTAATGATGCACGAGTTGTAGTCAACTTTTTAAAACGTCTTTTTGCAAGGTTCGGAACACCGAAAGCTTTAATAAGTGATCGGGGTACTCATTTTTGTAATAATCAACTTGAGAAAGTTCTCAAAAGATATGGAGTAACTCATAAAATCTCAACCTCTTATCATCTACAAACAAGTGGACAAGTTGAAAATACCAACCGAGCTTTAAAACGTATTCTAGAGAAAACCGTAGGATCAAATCCGAAGAAATGGTCCATGAAATTGGAGGATGCACTCTGGGCTTTTAGAACAGCCTACAAAACTCCAATTGAAACCACACCTTTTAAACTCGTTTACGGAAAAGCATGTCATCTTCCAGTAGAAATTGAGCACAAAGCATTTTGGGCTTTGAAGACATGTAATCTTGATTTACATGAAGCCGGATGTTTACGGTTAAGTCAGCTAAACGAATTAGAAGAATTAAGACATGAAGCATATGAAAATTCGTTAATCTATAAAGAAAGAACGAAGAAATGGCATGATAAAAGAATCAGAAGTTTAAAATAATTTAAAGAAGGAGACAGAGTTCTTCTTTTCAATTCACGATTCAAGCTATTTCCTGAAAAATTGAAATCAAGATGGTCTGGACCATTCATAGTCAAAAGAGTTTTCCCGTACGGAACAGTAGAATTAATAAATTCAAATGGGATTGAATTTAAGGTTAATGGTCACAGAGTTAAACATTACATAGATAGTCCAATGGAAGTTGAAGATGAAGTTAATCACAATTTTGATACCAGAGCTAAGTAAGTGTGGGAAGGTTCAAGTCTTTTTAGGGTAATATATATTTCTGTTAGAGTTAGATATTATGTTTTCGTGTAGTTTCCGAGAATGGAATCCGAATGGTCTTTCCCTAGCAGACCCTAAAGAACTAGTCTTCTCCCTCCATTCTGAATTTTTATTTTTTTTAGGTTTTACGAGATGAAGAATTCTCTTGATCTGAACCATGGTCTAATGCTACATGCTATGATTACTAAACATAATAATGACACCCTTCCGAGTGAACTGGTATCATTAATAAGAGGCAAAATGGACGGAGTAAGAAAAGAACTCAGAAAAGATCATCATAAGATACATTTTGGTAAAGGAAAATCAAAATTCGCAACAAAAAGAAGAGCACGACACCTTGAAAGATGTTATAAATGCGGAAAGGGTCACACGAAGGTAAATGTTCAAATAATCAAACATATTCAAATACCGAATTTGTTACTCTATGCAGAGAAGGACCGTTCATATGTTTAGAAGAAAAGATATTGAAGAATCGAGGTTACGCTTATGTAGCTATGGAGAACCAAATTACACGACTCTCCTATGAGTCGGCTAAAGCAGGTCTCTGAGAATTCTTTCTAATAGGTAAGTATGTATAGTTTTTATTTTTATTGCTTTTAACCTTTTGATAATAAACGCTGAATCATTCGCTATAAAGTATTAAATTGGTATTCAATAAAATTAGGTATGCGTACCCGAAATTATTGATATCATACAAAAATTTATTACATCACTGCGAAATTTACCGTTTATTCTAAAGGTATAAATATCTTTAATCAATCAACCCAAAATATTTCAAAAATTTGTCAGGAGTAAAACTAGGTTATGGAACCAAAATTACTTTACCGAAAAGAGGGGCGTATATTTTTGAATATATTTGATTGATTAAAGTGGGATAAAAGACCAAAAAGATTTTTTATTTTAATTTTTACCTTGTTTTTAAAATTAATATATAAATATTAAATTAATATTGTAAACTTTTTAAAATCAATATATTTAAGTTTGTAAATATTTGAAAAATTAATATTTTTAATATAAGTTTGTATGTATATTAATGAATTTTTAATTTTATGCATTTTAAATTTACGTTTGGTGTGAATTTAAAAACAAAAATTTACTTTATTTCATTAAGTTAAAAATGTGATTTCTAAAAATTCGTCGTGAGTTGAAAACTAGGTCGTTGAACCGAAATTGCTCTACCCAAGGGAGGGACGAGAACTTTTATTATCATTAATTTTAATCTTATTGAATTAAAGTATGCCAAAAACATTTAAAAAACCAAAAATCGTTGCTTTTAAAACAACGCTTTGAAATAACAAATTTTTAAAATTTTGTCGAGGGACGGACTATGACATCGATCCGAAACGCCCTCATTCTAAAAGAAACAAAATTTTAAATAAAATTAATTAATTGTTTTAAAAGTATAATGTTTTTATAAAAAAAAAACGGACCCCATGCGATCGCATGGGGTTTCCTCTTAAACCCCATGCGTTCGCATGAGGCCAAAATGCTGGTCAGGTATCAAAAGGCAGTGAGTTCTGCTTCTGTCTCACTCCACACTCATACACAAACACGAACACATACACACATACACTCTTCAAATCACCAAATTTCACCCAAATTTCACCAAATTTCTCACAAAACTTCGCTACAATCATGCCTAGGTTCGAATTTTTTAGCAAGAAGGAAAAAATTACACCCCTAAACTCTTAAATTTCTTAGTTTTTGTGATAATTACCAATATTTTACCTAATTTAATTTTGTCATTTTCTAGTGTAATTAGAGTTAAATTGTTAGTATATTATGCATGTATAACCTAGATCGATGCTATTTAACATGATTTGAAGTCAAAAACTTCAAAAATTTTAGGAATCTAGGGTTTGTTTCTTGAGCAATTTGGGGCTTTTTGATATAAACAGGTTATGGCCGATTTTTGTCATGAATTATTGCTAAATTAAGTAATGTAACATGTTTAGGTAGCTAAATGATCCAAACTTTGATCCTAAACATGATTTTGGAGAATTAAAGTAGACTTTTTAGGTCTAAAATTCATGAACTTGATTAAATTGATGTAAATGTCATTTGAAACTTGTTTAATTGCTAGTAATGGTTATTTTAACATGTTATTTGAGTTGAATGCTTATGAACTTTGTAAACATTTTCATATGTGTTTATTTGAAAAAGTGTAGAATTGTTAAAATTGTGAAAATGTGTATAAGTTTAATTTTGATTGAACATGTTATTGTAATTGTTTTAAGTTGTTATTTTGTTAACACTAATGCATATTTGGATGCACAAATTTTGTGTTTAATGTGTTTTGCATAAAAATATCGATACTGATGGTGCATCATCATCATCTAGGCAACCTGCTCCAGAACCTGAACCAGAAATGCAATATGAGCCACAATATGAACCAGAACCTGAATAGGAGCAACAACAGGAACAACAACAACAACCTGATCAATACGTACCATATTATGATCCGCAACAAGAATATGTTAATGCCTACGTAATTTTTCCGATTCATCCGATAGTAGCACATCCGACGATTCATGAAGAACAGTTGCATCCCAATTTGAGATTTGATCGAAGTTGGAGAGATTACCCGACATATCAAAGTAACAAATTCAAACTAGTAACAAAAAATGTAGAAGTGCTGAGGGTAATCGATTGGGAGTCTTTGGAAAGGGTCCACCTAGTTAACTCAGTTAGACTGCATCTGATCCAAAGGTATGGCATCTCTTCTTTTCCCGATTGGGAACGTTTATTCACCATTCGTAGGCCTGTACATAAGAAATAGTGTGTTGAGCTTATGAGTACTATAGCGTTAAATGCGGATGTAGTTAGGTTAGATGATAGAAGTTTTCTTAGATTTATACTTGGCCGTAGGATGTACAGGATGTCCATGCTGGACATGGCCAGGGCTTTACAGATTTACACTCCTGGTAAATTACTACTACCCGATTGTACAAATTTAATTTATCATAGGGAGCAGGTAGATAGGAATTTTGACGCAAACGCCGTCTGGAGGCGTCTGTCAGATTATAATGTTTTTTCGCTAGGAGGAAGACACTCCTACTTAGATATTAACAAAGTAGAGCTACGTATTATACATAGATTTTTAGCTAATTCGATTACACAAAGAGGTAAAAACAAGGAAAAGATGACCTTACACGACTTATTTTACCTTAAGTGTATTCGAAACACTAGAAGCTTTGTTAATATCCCCTACTGTGTTGGTTTTTATCTGTCCAAAGTAGTGGCAGGAATACAGGACGGGGGAATAATAGAAGGAGGTATTTTTGTTACTCTAATTGGAGAGTATTTGGGTGTAGATAGGGATCAAGGGGGTCCACTTTTGGTATGTAGGGAACAGGATGATACTTTAGGATTGAAGGTCTATCAGGGTGCTAAGGTATTAAAGAGCAGACGCAATCAGGCAATACCATATGATGGTAGTCATCCTCAGGTAGAGAGAGGTTCAGATGAAGAAATGGAGGAAGCGGATGACATTAGGGATGTCATTAGGGAGGCTATGACTGACGTCTACCAGTGTATAGATGAGGTAGAAATGACAAATGAGGATAGACATAGTTGATACGAGCAGTGGCACGCCCAGGATGTGTACGAGCATTCTAGGCAACGACAGCATGATAGATGGCACTATCATCAGCATCAGATCATGAGCCAGCTATCACCTCAGGATCACTACGTACCGACCCAACCTGCTTACTATCCTCCACACCAGCCCGATATGCGACCACCATTTACTCTCTACGACCCTAACCAGGCCTATCAGTACATCTATAATCAACCATGGAACCCGCCTGACGACATGAACTGGAACCCCCTATCCAGATTGATATAGTTCCCGTTGGTAATTTTTATCTTTTTATTATTTTTATTTACTTATGTTTAAAACATATGATATTGTGATACTTTAATGTAATGTTTTAAATTTTTATTATTTTATACTAATATTTCATATTTGATTTGAAAGTGGGATGTTAAGTCCCATTTCAAATTACCATGCATGTTATTATTTGTATGTATGTATTTTGTCAATTGTACACAACAGGGTAAAACAGCGCATTTTCAAAGACTGGCATTAAGTTCAGCAAAAGCCACTAATTTTGATGACAAAACGAAAAACAAATTTGATGTAACAACGAGACGAAATAAACAAATGATGTGCACCATTTATCATTCAGCAAACAAACGCCAATATGTTTGGAAACTTTGGTAAAATTTAATCATTTTTCTACGCTAATCACCCTCAATAATTTAAATTGTTACTGATTTCTTGCAAATGAGGGCATTGCAAGATCTTAAGTGTGGGAAGGGGTTAAATTATTTCGGATTTTTTAAAATTTTTTTTACTTATATACTTGGTTACCATTAAAAATACTAGTAACGCAGTAGTTGTATTAGAATCTAGTGCTCTTTGATAATAAAGAACAGCCCTAGTCTTATATACTGACTACCCAATTCTAGTAAAAATTTTCAAAATTTTCAATTAAATGAACTCAAAATCATGTTTATACATATTTATGAGCGATAAAACTAGGTGTTAACACTGAAATTATTGTTACCTCGTAAAGGGCATAAATTGAGAAACAACTTAAAATGTTAGAATTCATTTAAAATAGAATAGAGGACAATAAAAAGGCAAAGAAAGGAAAATAAAAGCCAAGTGTGGGAAAAATTTACCAAGTTATTTAAAACATATATCACATATTTTTGTACAAATAATTGAAGATACTTTTGTTTTGGACAAAATTAACCGTTTTACCTGGTAAATTGTAATATATTTGAAAGAAAAATGGATCTACACGATGAATCAATTCCATCATTAAAAGGAAGTAAAGTCTTCCGAAAAAGACACGCGCTTCTTGATTTAGGTCAGGAAGTTGTCGTCCAGACCAGTTGTAGAGTCTACGAAAAACCTTGAAAAGTTTTCTCAAAAATCAACTGGAAATCCACGGACCTCAGCATCAAACAGGGTCGCCAAGTGGTCAGACTTATCCTAACCATGAGAGGATCTGTCTCGTACAATGGGGGGCACCGTGCAAATTAGCTTATAAGACTAATGAATCAGATCCCCAGAAAGGATAATCTCCTTAAAGATCAAAAATCAGTTTTTAAGACTGATATTACTCAATCCTTGAGATTGACCTTAAAGATTGAGAATTCAAACTCATGGAATTCGATGATATCTAAACTCGAGCTTGAACGAGAAAATATTTTGATCAAATTACAAACCGATTTGTTTTCTGAAAACCCATTTTTAAATGCGTTTATTACCATTGAACGTAAAATTCTAGGAATTCACCTGGAAATCATTAGGTCACCTGAACCAAATCGGGTGTCAACTGTAAGAACGGTGGTTGCATAGCATGGTCAAAGACAGGACCTTGTGCCAGACCGAAAAACTATAGGGTGAGATTTACTATTGCTCCTACAAAGGATAGTAATTGCATCCGACACGTTATAGACCATAATTGAAAGCATGTCATGGGACATTGCCTTAACAGTTACTTGTTCAACGCTTTCTTTTACAACCGGACGGTAGTTTACCGAAAGGTAATATACGGAGCAAGTATACTGGACGTGTTGCTTTCCCAATACAAGGTTAGCAAGTGGGTGACACAAAACCTCAAGTTTTGAGCTAAAATTTTCAAATCTGAAACCCACCAAACCCACAAAAACAATTTGCAAATACCGGTGAAGGGTTATTCCGGAAAACTTATCTAGGGTAAAAGCTAGATTTAATTTTCAAAAGATCAAATGTTTTCATAAAGATCCAATTTCCTTAAGGATCTAAATTTTCATAGTCATGTGGGACTGTAAACCACAACGTTACTATCATTGTTCATACCGCCATATAGAAATCACTGATGTACAAAGTGTGAAGAATAAAGAAGTGATTCTAGTATTTTTATTTCAAGAATATATTGCTTGAGGACAAGCAACGCTCAAGTGTGAGAATATTTGATAATGCTAAAAACGAATATATATTTCATAGCATTATCCCTCAAGAAAGACAAGCTTTTAGTTGCAATTGTTCTATTTACAAGTGATATTCGTTTAAATAATAAAAGGTGAAGACAAAAGACAGATTTGACGAATTGAAGACGCAAACGACCAAAAAGCTCAAAAGTACAAAGTACAATCAGAGTGGTTCAATTTATTGATGAGAAACGTCTCAAAATTACAAGAGTACAAGATGCAAAAAGCAAAGTACAAGATATTAAATAGTACGCAAGGACGTTCGAAAATCCGGAACCGGGATCAGAGTCAACTCTCAACGCTCGACGCAACGGACTAAAAATTACAAGTCAACTATGCACATGAATATAATATAATATATAATTAATTCTTAAAATTATATATATATATATTATATTATATATAAAACTGTCGGCAAACAAGAAAATAAACGAATGTGAGCTGGAATCCCAGGCCATGCGATCGCATGGCCAGCAAGACCAATTTCCATGCGATCACATGGCAGCAGAAACCTGGCCACATCTATAAATTTCAGCATTTTCAGACGAAATAAACACATCTTTTTCTCTTCTCTATCTCTCAACGTAATATATATATATATATATATATATATATATATATATTATAATTTTAATTTTAATTTTAATAATAAGGGTATGTTAGCGAATGTTGTAAGTGTGTAAGTCGAAATTCTGTCCGTGTAACGCTACGCTATTATTAATCATTGTAAGTTATGTTCAACCTTTTTAAATTAATGTCTCGTAGCTAAGTTATTATTATGCTTATTTAAATTGAAGTAATCGTGATGTTGGGCTAAATATTAAAGATGGGGTAATTGGACTTTGTACCATAATTGGGGTTTGGACAAAAAGAACCACACTTGTGGAAATTAGACTATAGGCTATTAATGGACTTTATATTTGTTTAATTAAATGATAGTTTGTTAATTTAATATACAGATTTACAATTGGACGTACCTATAAATAACCATATACACTCGATCGGACACGATGGGCGGGATATTTATAAGTACTAATAATCGTTCATTTAACCGGACACGGGAATGGATTAATAGTCAATGGACTTATTAAAACAGGGGTGAATTACATACAAGGAAAATTGGTGTAATTATAGTTTAAGTCCCCAATTAGTTGGAATATTTGACTTCGGATATAAGAATAATTTGACGAGGACACTCGCACTTTATATTTATGACTGATGGACTGTTATGGACAAAAACCAGATGGACATATTGAATAATCCAGGACAAAGGACAATTAACCCATGGTAATAAACTAAAATCAACACGTCCAACATCATGATTACGGAAGTTTAAATAAGCATAATTCCTTTATTTCATATTTAATTGCACTTTTAATTATCGCACTTTAATTTATTGTCATTTTAATTATCGTACATTTTATTTATCGTCATTTTATTTATCGCACTTTTATTTATCGCAATTTCATTATCGTTATTTACTTTACGCTTAAAATTAAGTTATATTTATTTTTAATATTTTACATTAGGTTTTAACCGCGACTTAAGTTTTAAAATCGACAAACCGGTCATTAAACGCTAAAAACCCCCTTTTATAATATTAAAACTACTTATATATATATTTATATACAAATATAGTTTTTAAAAATATAGCGTCAAACTTGGCTAGCTCCCTGTGGAACGAACCGGACTTACTAAAAACTACACTACTGTACGATTAGGTACACTGTCTATAAGTGTTGTAGCAAGGTTTATGTATATCCACTCTATAAATAAATAAATAAATAACATGTGTAAAAATGTATCGTATTTAATAGTATTTCGTAATAAATATATAACTATTTCGTATACACCTCTACGCACATCATATCTTTGTTTGTGGATGTTTTTCCTGGAAAAATATATGCATGAACATGAAATATTTTGCAGCTCATGAGGATCGAACTCTTTTTTTTAACGGCCAAAGAATTATATATTAAAAATAAAACGATCCCTAGCAAGTCGCTAAGGGATAATTAGAAGGGCATAGACAACCATAAGTTCCAATTAGAAACTAAATGACCTCTATTTTTAATCCAATGAAAAGTAATTAAACTAATACAATCAAAAAGACTACTTTTGTTACAAAATGAATCGTTAAAAACAACCCCGTCCGAAAGCGCCAAATAGCCCATAACGTAGTCAATACCACCACAATGATTCGGCTTTTTGATGAAACTTGTAACCGAACCCCTTCGACCCAAGCCATAAAAGAATCCCATGAAGGAAAACATGGAAGATTACAATCGAGCCATAAAGGAAACTTATGCCATAATTCTAAAGCCATTGCACAATCAAAGAATAAATGATCACGTGACACAACCTCATTGAGACAAACCGTGCATATAAAGGAGTTAACCTCTACGCCTTTCACGGATAGGTTCAATCGAACGGGAAGAGAGTTAACCTTAAACGCCATAAAAAGATGTTAACTTTACGCGGTACAAATTTGAACCAAGAATTAACAACATTAGAAGACGGAAGCATGCCATTGTCGATAAATTCTCGAGCCTTTTTAACAGTATGGAAACCATCACTAAATAATGAGCATGCCCAAGTGTCTTCTTGTTCGGAAAAATGCAGGATCCGTTCTCGTCATGTAAAGAAGTAAAGGATTTGTTCGTTTCGACTTCCCAAATCTAAGACCATCGAAAAATTTGTCAGATCTTATCATCTTTGTTGATGTCTAAGTGATACAACTGATTGAACCTAGAAAGTGTGGAATTACAACACCATAAGTCGTGCCAAAACCGAATCTTTCTGCCATTTTCGACCTTCACGCTAAATATATTATTTGGTAATAAATCGTTAGCAGTAGCCTTAGAACAAGCAGCTACTATATTAGACCATAAACTCGAACCATGAATTGAAGTAGCTTCGAAAATCTTGCCATGAATGGATTGTATAATAGACACCCACATATCGTCCGGATTCTCCAAGTATCGCCATCTCCATTTATAAAGTAAAGCCATGTTAAAAGCTTTTAAGCTTCCAATGTTAAGACCACCATGCGCAAAAGGAGCTAACACTTTCTTCCATTTCACTCAACTCATCTTTTTAATCGATTCACTTCCACCCCAAAAAATCTCGCCCGAATAGATTCAAGATGTTTTAAAACCGTTTCGGTACATTTAACATCGACATGAAATATATACCAAGGCTTCCCAAAACAGATTTTATTCATGTTAATCTACCTCCCGAGGATAACAAACTAGCTTTCCAAGGTGAAAGTTTCGCCCAAAATTTATCAACTAAAGAATTCCAATTAGAGATAATCTTCATATTCGATCCAATAGGAAAACCGAGGTACTTTGTTGGAAAAAGACCAACTCGAGTCCCCGTTGTGATGACCCGGGAATTTCTGACTAAATTTAAACTTAATCTTTATATGATTTCGACACGATAAGCAAAGTCTGTAATGTGAGTATCAGAATTTTTGAACTGTTTACATGGATAACATTTACCCTTCGACTATGTCCGATGATTCACGAACGATTGTGTGTAAATAAATATGTATATATATATATATATATATATATATATATATATATATATATATATATATATTAAATATTCAAATGTGTTATTATATAAAATAAGTATTACCTAATTAATAATATGCAAGGTTAGTATATTAAATGTAATTACAAGTTAAGAATTAGTTGTATTAGTAATATTATTGTTATTTTCAATACTAATATTAATATTAGTATTATTAGTATTATTATTATCATTAATGTTATTATTAATATTAGTATTATTATTATAAACATTATGATTAATAAATATCATTATTCTTGTTATTTATAATACTATTATTATTTGTATTAATAATATTAAAAGAGTTATTATTATTAATATATATATTTATATTTATTAATTATTAATATTAATATTAATGATATATAAAAAATGGATAGTACACAGACAGTTTCCAAAATCAGTTGCAGATCACTCTCAACTTTTATCAATTTTTGTTTCTTGTCTACAATTTGTTATCTGTCAATTTCAAGGTACGTTACAGAATAAAATTTATTCCTTATATAGATATATGCATTTGAGAAAGATAGAAAACTAAAAATAAGCTCGACACTCTGTACATTCATCTTTTTCACCATATTTTGATTTCGAATGAATTTCCAAAATGTAATAATGCAGTCTTGTTAGGAATCATCTATCTAAACTATCTGTAAGTTTTCAATCTTCAATTCTTTCTATCAATTTCTAATTTGAGAGTCAAAGTTTTGGTTTTCAAAGTCAACTAAGTGTTCTTGAATCAAATTCGAGTTTGTTTTGATATCTCCAGTTAATTTGATGATCCATAAAGTTTATAAGAATGATTTGTAACACAATTCATGTTGTAATCATAACCTATAACACTCTTAATCTAAAAATCAATTTTTGAGTTCTTGAGTTCTTCACAGTAATATACACTAACGTAAATTCGAAACAAATTTCAAAAACTAAAAATGCAGAGTTGTTAGGAATCATTTACTTAAACTTCCTGCAAAATCTCAATTTCCAATTCTTAATAACGAATTCGAATTTGCTAGTCAAAGTTAAATTGTCAAAAGTCAACTATTTTGTTCTTGGAGAAATTAGAGCTTGTTTTGATGTTTTAAGTTAAATTGATGATTTTGATAGATTTTAGGAATGATTTGAAACATGTTTCATGTTGTAAAGATTGTCCAAAACGAACTCAAAATTGAAAACAAAATTTTTTTTTTCTAGCTACTAGCAAGCAGTAGGATTTTTTGTGTTTTTTTTTCTCATTTTTTTTATATCATGAACACATTTTTTTTTGTTTCATGTTGTTTACAAGTCATAAATGAAAACCCGTTCGATTGTTGTTGAGTTTTTGCCCCCCGTTTGATTTTAAAATTGGTGAAGAAGATGATGAACTAAGATGAAAGAAATACTAGATATATATGTTTGGGTTGCCTTATAAGTCAGAAAAACATGGATGGCAGAATGGTTAAGGGTGTTTGCGGGTGGGTGAGAGGTCTCGAGTTCGAGCCCTGTTTGGGGCAGTTTTTTTAGAAAAGCTTTTTGAAGGTAGTTCTCATTTCTAAAATTAATATTATTATTATTATTGTTATTATTAGTAGTAATATAATTATTACTATTATTATTACTAAAATAAGAATTTATGATCATTTAATAGTATTGTTATTATGATTGTTATTATTAGTATTATAAATATTATTATCACCATATAAGTATGATAATCATTATTATCATTATTATTACTAGTATCATACTATTAGTATTATTATTATTACCCTTAGTCAGGTATTTCTACGATTATTAATTTTGCAAAACAAAAGATATATATGTAAATATATTATAACATAAAATATACTAATATTACATAAAAATTATGTTTCAACTAATATTATTGATATAACATTAATTAAATATCAAATAAGTATCATAATATATTATAAGAATAATTAATACATAACAAATATATAAACTTAATTGATTTATACTATAATGTGTTAATACTTGATATAGGTTCGTGAATCCGAGGCCAACCCTGCATTGTTCAATGTCGTCATATGTATTTTTACTACAAAATACATTATAGTGAGTTTCATTTGCCTTTTTACCCTTTATATTTTTGGGCTGAGAATACATGCGCAATTTTTATAATTGTTTTACGAAATAGACACAAGTAATTGAAACTACATTCTATGGTTGAATTATTAAATTGAATATGCCCCTTTTTAGTCTGGTAATCTAAGAATTAGGGAACAGACACCCTAATTGACGCGAATCCTAAAGATAGATCTATCGGGCCCAACAATCCCCATCCAAAGTACCGGATGCTTTAGTACTTCGAAATTTATATCATGTCCGAAGGAGGATCCCGGAATGATGGGGATATTCTTATATACATATTGTGAATGTCGGTTACCAGGTGTTCAATCCACATGAATGATATTTTTGTCTCTATGCATGGGACGTATGATTATGAGAAATGGAAGTATGAAATCTTGTGGTCTATTAAAATTATGAAAGGATTATTTATGTTAAACTAATGAACTCACCAACCTTTTGGTTGACACTTTAAAGCATGTTTATTCTCAGGTATGAAAGAAATCTTCCGCTGTGCACTTGCTCATTTTAGAGACATTACTTGGAGTCATTCAGGACATATTTCAAAAGACGTTGCATTCGAGTCGTTGAGTTCATCAAGATTATTATTAAGTCAATTATAGTTAGATATATTATAAAATGGTATGCATGCCGTCAACTTTCGATGTAATGAAAGATTGTCTTTTCAAAAACGAATGCAATGTTTGTAAAATGTATCATATAGAGGTCTAGTACCTCGCAATGTAACCAAATGTAATGTATTCGTCCTTGTGGATTAGGACGGGTCGTTAGACCCGTAGCATTAGCAAACGTAATAATTTCAGAGTCCGCAACCCCACTACCAAACAAATGAGATTTGGCAATATTAATCTTTAAACCGGAAACCTGATAAAAAATTTCCAAAATAATCAAGATACGGTTTAACTCTTGCAAACTCCAATATGAGAAGATAATAATGTCATCCGCGTAGACGAAATGAGAAAGATGAATATTCTTATCACACCCCCAGTTAGGGCATGGGCGAAATGTGACTTAATATCAAATAAATCAATATATTATAATTACGAGAACAATACTAAATGATAAAAATAGATTTTAATGAGTATGCAGCGGAAAATGAAATGTCGATACAAGAGTTGAAATTACAATAAAGTAATTGTTTAAAATGCAAGAATAATAAATGCGATATCTCTTGATCCTAAGTTCAAGTAGCATCACATAAGCAGTAAATAAGTAAGCTTGATTAATCGGGACCTGAGACAAAACATGCTAAAGTGTCAACCAAAAAGGTTGAGTGAAGTTCATAGGTTTAACAAATATGTTTGACCTTTGTTTTAGACCACAAGATTTGGTTTATAAAGTTGATCTCGCAGGGATCAAAAAGTTATGCCAATTCGTAATATTTAGACTAAACGTTCAAAGTTTGCCCCAATGACAAGTTGTGTCTATACTTGTCGGTTTAATTTCATTATTAAGTAATACACTGACTTGGTCAAATGTATCGGGGACGTTACTCCCGATAGGCCTACCCCCAATAATTAAGAATGCATTTAACGAGCAATTAAAAATATCACTGTAGGGACTTAGTCAGACATAGCCGGGTATATCATAGTTTAACAGTTGGTACTTGTGTCTAAATTGTAAATAGTAAAAGTACCATGTGTCTCACCCCAAATAAGTTAAATAAATTTGTTAGCAATAAAGAGTGGGGCTATGAATTCACCTTAGTAAGTAGGAGAGAGAGTTTTTCCTCTGAATAGAAAGTTTAGATGAATGAGCAGAAAGTTAACCTATTGACATTTAAGAGTAGTTAAATGTTTTGTCCAAATTTAAGTTTAAGTATGCAAGTGTTTTAAGTATAGTTCGTTTTACTAAGTTCCATTCCTAGTAAGTTTCTAATTTTAGCAAGTTTCCACTTTTAGTAGTTTCCACTTTTAGTAAGTTAGTGTTAAACACTAGTGAGTTGTCCTTAATAAGTCTACCACCTATTAAGTGTGAAGATAACTAAGTGTATGATTACTATAGTCAGGTTTGACATTGTGCATTATACCCAAACATCTATTCCACCGCCGAGTCACCAGAATGACCAATTGTTACCGGTTGGCCCAGGATTTCTTGACCAAAATCTAAGTTTGGCATCAATAATCCACAAGCGTCCCATAGTGGTACCAAGGATCACCCTAGGCCTTAAGTAGCGTTGACATTCGAGTAATCCTCATCTTATCGTGAATGACAATTGTAATCGTGTGTTATACTATAAGTAGTATATTATAAGTGTTAACACCTATTTCCTTATGAGGTAAGGTTTAGTGTGTCAACAAGATACTAGAAGTTATCTAACTTTAGGAGGGCGGAGTGTTACCGATTGATTTTTACCCTTGGGAAATAATCCCTGCAGACCCGGTTCACAAGTGTAGAAACTTGTGGGGTGGCTTAATCAATCTGTCGTCCGTAGAGCGTAAAAGTGCTAGCCGGATGACTTCTAGTGAGAGAAAGTAGAGAGAGAAAGAGAAGTGAAGTCTCAGCTCTCAAAGTTGTCAAAATGTCTGAACTGTGTAAAATGACGACCCAAGGGGTCTATTTATAGTGTCAGATCCACCAGATTGCTCGAGGACACGTGTCAGATGATGATACGTTCTGTTACTTGTGATCCAAAATTTACGCTGAAGGTGGCGTTCTCCGGCCAGGGCTTACGCGCTAGGCGGCCTTCAGGGCTTACGCATGACGGAGCAGCCTGTACAGTGGAGAACGTTGGACGGATAATTCCACAAAACTGTTGTTTCCAGCCTTCCTTATACTACTTTTATGCAACCATTATGCCTTTTATGCGTGTATACGATAGGATACACCATTAAGTCCCCCCAGTTTAATGACTTAAGCGTTTGAAAAATGATTAAGTTGTTAAACTTTTGATAACGCATGCCATACTAGCCTGTTTATCGCCCATTTGCATCGGGGAAAACATTACAGGCATTAAATGCAGACGAATTTTTCTGACGCTGTTATGATTAATTTTGCACGGTTGAGATCCTCCATGCGCCTCTAGCTGTAAAAAGTGTTATTTTGTACTCCACGTTTAAACTCGCCCGTACACGTGTCTCAATCGTGGCCATAAAAATTGCATCGATGAACTCCTATATAAACCGTCATAACCCTTTTACCTTTACTTTTTTACCTTTGCCATGATCTGAAAAGCACATTTCTCCCCAAATCTTCATCGCATTCTTCAATTTTCAACTTTTTAAGGTTTAGCATCTTTCCAAAGTCAGTTATACTTCATCCTTCTGCTATTTTCTTCTTGTTAATATCTTTTTACTATATTATCATGGCTTCTACTCCAAGTACTGGCCAAGAACATGCAAAGCCTTCTTCGTCAAATACCACTAACATTCTAGAAGTTAGCACGATGGCTTCATCATTGACAAGTGAATACTTAGATGGTTTAAAGATTGCCTTCCGCCATCTTAATCAATACAACCCTGTTCT
The DNA here is from genome assembly GCF_046630445.1 of Rutidosis leptorrhynchoides. Lineage (NCBI taxonomy): Eukaryota > Viridiplantae > Streptophyta > Magnoliopsida > Asterales > Asteraceae > Rutidosis > Rutidosis leptorrhynchoides. The sequence continues at coordinate 235,217,351 of NC_092342.1, read as the reverse complement.
TCCGACCAACAAACAAATTGCTGACAACCCTCCTGACGGGAAAAATTACTTTATACGCTTTACAAATTACCCACAGCAACCTCCGTGTTCCCCTTACTAACTTTCTTCTTCATCTTCTTAGATATTATAAGGCCTGTCTTAGTCGGATGCATCCCCATGGCCTTCAAAAAATCATCCTTTTTGAAATAGACTGCAATGCTACTAATATAAAGCCTCGCATTAAAGTTTTTATATCCTTGTTTAGAATTCTCACAATTAGTGACTGTTGGCTTACTATTGATAGTAAGCGAAATACTCATTTTGTTGGTACAAATAGAGTTTCAAATTTGAAGGAATGGAAAAGTCCATTTTTCTTTGTTGATGAGACTGTTATTCCGGAGGAGTACTCCGTTGTCCGAGAATGGGGTGCTATTGATACTGGTGTAGGAAAGGGTGTTAAGATTTCTATCGCAGAGCAGCGGATAGTAAATAACTTGAAAGAGCTCCGCCTTCCGCCCAGATCATACGAGAGGTATGAGGGAATTCTTGTGCTGTGCAAAGTGAGTCAAGAATGGCCGAGCACTTCTGTGCCAGTACCAGGGTAGGATGTGATATGATCATCCTATTATATATATAAATGCGTTTCTACTGCTTGTCATGTTTGCTTATATTGCTGTTCATGTTCAATTTTTGCAGCCAACTCCGTGATGCAGGTTCGTTCTGCTCTTTTATCCATTGATCTTGAGGATGAAGTGGAGGTCACTGCTCGTGACAAAACTGCTGAAGAGCTAGAGGCAGAGAGAGCTGCAGCTGAGGCTAAAGCTGCTGCTGATGCTGCTGCTGCTGAAAAGGTGTAATAAATCGTTGTTAGCTGCTCGGACAGTGAATCTGGGTCTAAACAGACAGACACTGAGCAGACAGCGGATGACACCACCACCGCCGAGCAGCAGACATCTGGTTCGGTTGATATCACGGGTGAAACAAACCCCACCCCCCCTCCAACCCAAAAGACAAGGAAGAAGAGTATAGGCTCTAAGAGGGTGAAAAGTACAGAGGAGAACCAAAAGCAGAAACGCAGAAGAAGTATACCCATTCTTCTCTTTCTTAATAATGCACATGTTTTTGATTATAACTGTTATATTTGTTCAGAATGCTAATTTGTTCTTGTTAGTGATTTTAGCAGAATCTGATGATATCCAAGGGAAGGCTACTGAGGGCGGTGAACGGGTGCCTGAGGAAAACCGTGAGAGTGAAGGAGATAAAACACTAAAAACTCCGGACTACAACTTCACTCCCTTTAATGAATCTGAGTTTGAACAGAGGACGGAGGACGATGCCTCTTATCATTCTCCTCCTCCCAACACTGGCAACCCTGCTATCACATCATCAAATGTGCAAGTGCCACAAGTTCCTGCTCATGTTAGTACGTTGCAGGAACTCATTGATTATCCTGCTACTAAGAGTAAAGGTTTTGCAACTGCTCTTCAGGTATTAATGATTAAATCATCTGTATGCCTGTATTTGCAATTTATTTATGTAATCTTGCAATATTTAATCATAATATTTTGCTGTTGCAGGGTTGTGCTATCCCTGAGTTGAAACCTCATTTAAACGCTCTCCGTTCCGAACAACTCAGGGAATTAACTGCTACTACTCACTTGCTACTAACCAATCAGCTGGAGTCCGTCCTGCAACTGCAGGAGCATCCGGAGTCTATTCTTGCTATAGGCCGTAAAGATATAGCTGAAGATACAAATGCTCGTAAGAGAGCTGCTGATGCTGAGCGTGCCTTGAGTGATGCTCAGAAAACAATAAAAGCTAAGGAGACGGAGCTAAAAAATGCTCTAGATGTTGCTACTGCCCTGCAAGAGGAGAAAGACAAGTTGGTGGATGCTGAGAAGAAAAGGGTTGAGGAGTTGCAGGTGAAAGTAAGCGAGCTGGAGAAGCAGCTGAATGCAAAGAGGGAAAAATCTACTGGGCTTCTCCAGAGGGTGGAGAAGGGTGAGAGCAACTTTGCCAAGCTTAAGAAGGGTATTCTGGGTTTGATAGCGAAGGTGCTTGGATCCAATCTTGTGGGGAATCCCTACAATGATTATGTTGATGCTATACGCACCCATGCTATTGCTGATGTGATAGACAAATTGACCAGACGCCTTGCTCCAAACAAGTCTCTCCCTGCTGCTATTACGAATCTGATGCCTCCTGGAACCCTAGAGAAGGTTGATGAAGCTAGAGACAGATTGATTAATCAGAAGATAGATGTTTATGATGAAGTATGCAGCAGAGAGGAGTCCTCTGCTGAGGATGTGCTCAATGTTGAATTTTCATAAATTTGTAACCATTTGATGAGCAACCGTTTGTAATAAACATTGATAACTTGAATGCCACAAATATACGCTTACTGTAGTGATTATGATTTGCTTGTGTGCTTGCACCAAATACTTTAATGTTTGTTATGTATAACGCATCTGCTATGCACGAAGCATATCATAAAATTTTATGTACAACTGTGTATTGTACAACTGAACAGAGCATTTTTAAGGTAATTCATTTTTGAACGTTTTGCACTGTGAACTTCTGCCAAAGGAATAACACATGCAAAATTGAAATGCCACTTTACAAATATTATGCCTTCAAACAATTAATAAGATATTTAAAGTATGTTACACGCCTTCCATCATCAAATTGATGAGGAATAGTTATGGAGTGTTCTTTAAAGAGTGATTATAAAATAATCTTTCCGCCGTACGCCTTCCGTCATAAAGTATATGAGGAAGAATTTTTGAAATATTACATAAATATTAGTCATGAGTTAGTGACTTGTCCGTCATACGCCTTCCGTTATAAAGTATATGAGGAAGAATTGCTAAATATTTTTGCCTTCATATAAAATATAGAACTTCATTCTGTGAAGTAAGTTTTTTATAATGTTTGTCATGACAAGTATCTGAGTTTTGTATCATGCCTCGGTGCGTTCTAGTAAAACTTAAATGTTTTCTAGCCGATCCCTTGTGCCTTTTGCTGGCCGGCATAAAAGCTTTGGCAATCGGAGGTATAAAAATACACTCCTTCTGTGGGCAGGATATAAATGCAATGTTCTACATTTGTCACGGGTAGCACTTTGTTTAAGAAAAATATAAAATTTATTGATCAGTACTGAGCAATACATAAACGATTGATGACGAATTTAGGTGGATCAAGCCTAATTAGTACATCCTGAATGTTTAGTGTATGCTTATTGCGAATACATGCACTGTAAAAATGACCACAATGGTCTACAGTAAATTGATACACGTTGCTCTTCAGAAAATGCTAATAAACTGCGTTTATTGAAATGATAAATTTTGCTCTTGATAAAAATGATAACAAATTGCTTCTTCACACGCCGAGCGCCCAGCACTGTCCAGCCCAAACACTTGATTATGGAATGAAAAACTCCTGAACCTCATCTTCCCTGAACAACCGATTTCTCCTCCTCTGATTCATACTGCCTTCTGGTATGCTTGCAAATGTGGATCGTTCCCTTGTTGGTGCCACATACTGTGAGTGTATGGCGGCTACTCCGTTAGGAGTTGGGAATCTGATCTCTGCATGGGCCGTTGATGTTATCGCTCCAAATTTTGCTAACGATGCCCGTCCAAAAAGGACATTGAATCGTGAATTACCATCCAAGATAGTGAAATCGATTATTTCGGTTCGTAATAGTGGAAATGTTCCCAAAACAACCTCCAAACGAACTCTTCCCATTGCATTCACTGGCACTCCTGTTAGCCCCGAAACCTTCAAACTCGTCCGCCTAGCTCTTACCTGCACATGCCTTGGAAAAGCCTTGAAATAATGCCAATAAATGATGTCAGCCTCACTGCCTGTATCTGTGTAAATATGGCTAATGAACTTATTTGCAATTTCTGCTGAAATGACCACTGGTTGAACGGACAAAGCCCAATTTTGAATTGGTTGAAAAATAATTGGAGCATATCTCCAGCTATCAACATTGTTATCCGACTGCTCACCATCCTCATAGTGACTTCCATTCAACCACACCATTTTGATTACAACGTCTGGAGTTGACTCACGCTCTGTGATCCGGTTTCCGTACTGATTTCTGTTATCTCCTCCGCCATGCTCTTCCCTTCTTTTGTTATCTCCTCGACGACCTCTTCTACCATCATTCCTTTGCCATCCAAATTTCCTACGAGGATCATTCCTCCTGTATTGTTTGCCTGGTAACAAGTGGTTTAACTCTCCTGCTTTGATCTTTGCGATGATCTCTCTCATCAGGGATTTGCAATTATCTGTATCATGACCCCATGCTTCATGAAAGTCACACCATAGTTCACTTTTTGGACCTTCTCTTTCTTCCATGGGTGCCGACGGATTGAAAGTGGTCCGGATTGGTTCAGTGAAAAGAATCTCTTTTGGAGTTTTAGTCAGCGCCATTATCAACGGATGCCTCTCTATTGGCCTTCTATTGTGATGAAAATCATTGGGATGGTTTTTGCCTCTCCATCCGCCATTGGAATTGTCATTCCTCCTCTGATTTTTGTTAAAGTACCGCCCTCCGTTGTGCGGTTTGCTACTGCTGCTGCCATCAAACTTATTCATCCCCTGCTCACCGGCTCGAACATGCTTCTGTGTAACTTTCAACGCCTGATGTAGAGTCTTTGGCAAGTCATACCTTAACGCATGAACAAGTGCACTAAACCATCGCTGATCCAGACAAAAAATAAAACCAGATACTAGCTGAAATTCTGGACAATCAGGTATCTTCTGTGCTTCAAGTGTGTATCGCTTCATGAAATTACTCAAGGATTCATTGTGATGCATTGTGATCTCATGTGCATCAAGATGTGTCAAAGTACAGCTTCGAAGGTTTTGATACTGCATAACAAACTTTGCACGGAGGTCCAAATAACTGATGATGCTTCTTGGCGGCAAGCTAGCAAACCATTCTCTTGCCATTTTCTGCAGCACCATTGGAAACATATGACAAGCTACCTCGTCATCCCAATGCTGCAACCTCATAGCGCCTTCAAACATGGTGAGAAAATCCTCAGGATCTGTTGTACCATCATAAACTCCAATTGCCGGTATGCCAAGATTCCTGGGCAATGAATAGTTGGCAATTCGATCAATGAAACACTGAGTGGATTCTGCCATAGCTGGTGACTTTGTAGCTTGCTCTCCAGTAATGAGGGTGAAGAAATTATCGACAGCCACAACACGGATGACGGGCTGTGCTAAGCGTTGCTTATATTTTGCCGGAGCTGTCTGCTTAAGAATGTCATTTAAAACCAACACTGCCTGCTTCTCTAACATGAACTCATCTTTATTAATTTCATCATCAGAGTCATTATTATCATAGCTCAGGTCATTATCATCCTCAGAATCATCAATAAGACTACCCAGCTTGTCAAGTAGCCTGGATAACCTGTATTTTGATATAGATTGCCTTTTCATGATTTGCTTGTCTTTGCCATCCGCCATCCTCCGAAAAGGTATAAATAATGGACATCACCGTGGTTGCATCAATGGTCGTCGCTCTGGATTAGTAACAAAATTTGGAAGTCTTTCTGCACTTTTGGTTGTCGTTTCTTCGATTACTGGCCTTTTCTCCGAATTAGTTGCCAAATGCTTAAGCCTTTCTGCAGTTTCAGCAACTGTTTCTTCAATCGTACCATCTAGTCGTGGAACAGGTACATCTTCAACAGTTATCATGTCGTCTGTTGATGGATTTTTGACTGCTTCAGGTACAAATGGAGCTTCAGTTGTTTTTGTTCCTTTTTCGTTTCGTGTGTTCTTTGCATTAGTGGATGGCGCCATTGTTAACACCTATTTCCTTATGAGGTAAGGTTTAGCGTGTCAACAAGATACTAGAAGTTATCTAGCTTTAGGAGGGCGGAGTGTTGCCGATTGATTTTTACACTTGGGAAATAATCCCTGCAGACCCGGTTCACAAGTGTAGAAACTTGTGGGGTGGCTTAATCAATCTGTCATCCGTAGAGCGTAAAAGTGCTAGCCGGATGACTTCTAGTGAGAGAAAGTAGAGAGAGAAAGAGAAGTGAAGTCTCAGCTCTCAAAGTTGTCAGAATGTCTGAACTGTGTAAAATGACGACCCAAGGGGTCTATTTATAGTGTCAGATTCACCAGATTGCTCGGGGACACATGTCAGATGATGATACGTTCTGTTACTTGTGATCCGAAATTTACGCTGAAGGTGGCGTTCTCCGGCCAGGGCTTACGCGCTAGGCGGCCTTCAGGGCTTACGCATGACGGAGCAGCCTGTACAGCGGAGAACGCTGGACGGATAATTCCACAAAACTGTTGTTTTCAGCCTTCCTGATGCTACTTTTATGCAACCATTATGCCTTTTATGCGTGTATACGATAGGATACACCATTAATAAGTATTAGTGATAGTGTAAGTGTTAAGTAGTAGTATAAATGTATAAGTGTTAAGTAGTATTAGTAATATAGTATAAGTAGTATTAGGGTTTTAATTAAGTAGAGTAGTTTTAAATATTAGGGTTTAGTAATTAAATAATGATTAGGGTTAGTAAAGTAATAATTAAATGATTAGGTAATGATTAGGGTCATTTAATTAATGTTTAGGATTTAGATAGTAAATTAGGGTTTTAATAAATTAGGGTTAGGTTTAATTTGGATTTTAATATTTAATATGTATATCTGTATATATATCATGTATAAGTATATATATATATATATATATATATATATATATATATATATATATATATATATATATATATATATATATATCACATATGTATATAAATATGTGTATATATTTTGTTTCCTTTTTTTAAATACTAGCAAATCTCTAACAAATCTTTAGGGTTCTTAAAGATCAAACAAAAATCTTTTTTTTATATATTTTCGACTATATACCTATATATATATATATTTTATATATTTTACATATATGCATGGTGTATCTATTTATGGCATGTATTTATCTTGTTACCCTTTTTAACATTAACATAATCTTGATGAATCATTTAGGGTTTTAAGATCTAAACCTCTTTTCTTTTTTCTTTTTTTCGTATGTATGCATGTATATGTATACTTTTATATTATTATTTTTCTTTTATGAACAATATGAGTATGATTATGTATAAGAACAAGAATATGAATATGATTATGAACATAAACATGAATCAACAAGATAGAATTAAAAGTTTAGATCTAGGGTTTTTACCTTGTTGAAGATTAACAAGAAAAAGATGAAGATAACTTGGTGATGAAGATCAAACACTTGAAAAACTCAAGAACACCTTGAATATCACGAAGAACGCGAAGAACACGATGAAGATTGCTCGAAGATAACTTAAGATTGCTTGAAGATGGTAGTGGTGTGTTGGTCGTTTCTTGGCCGAAATTTCCAAGAGAGATGGAGAGGGAGATTGTGATTTTTAAGAGAGAATTGTAGAATGATTTGGTACATAGAATGCATTAGCTTAGGCCTCTATTTATAGGAGTGATTAGAGAATTCTAGAACTAGGGTTTAGGTTAAAGGAACTTAGGGAACAAGTTAGGTTTATTGAGGAGTGATATGGGTCATTTTTAGGAGGGCAAAAGGGTAATTTTACCCTTAAAATTTCGGCTAGGGTTTCATGGGAAGGGCTTGGAACTTTTTCATTTTAACCCTTGTACTTTAGGTTAGCTTAAATGGTTCCATAATTATCCAAGTTTAATTATTTAAGTGTACAAGGTTTAAGGTTATTTATTTTGTTCACGAAAGTTTATTATCTCATTATTTTTATCTTTTATTAACTTGTCGTTTATTACACAAAGTTAATTATTATGTTTTATAATTCTTAACGCTTAACAATTATTGATTAAATTTTAATCATTAAGTTTGATTATATTGTTTGGGCATTAAATAAGAAAGAAATATAGAATGGAAAAATGAGGGTCGTTATAGTACATCCCCGTTATTAGAAACTTCATCCCGAAGTTGTAGGTAGATTCCTCGTTTGCATCAGCAGTTGAGAAGAGATGTGGATATTTCTGTATCATGTGGTCTTTGCGTTCCCAGGTATATTCGGGGCCTCTACGCGAATTCCAACGGACTTTAACGATAGGTATGTTGCTTTTACGCGTTTGTTTGACCTCTCCTTCCATGATTTCTCTAGGTTCTTCAATGAAGTGCATTTGCTCATCAATGCGGACATCATCCAAAGGAATAACAAGAGTGTCATCAGCAAGACACCTTTTAAGATTCGAGACATGAAACACATCATGTACTTGACTGAGTTCAGTTGGTAGTTCTAATCGGTATGCCACGGGGCCGACTCTTTGAGTGATTGTGAAAGGTCCAACATATCGTGGACTGAGTTTGCTTCGTTTACCGAAACGGACAATGCCTTTCCAAGGGGATACTTTCAACATGACTTTATCTCTAATTTGGTATTCTATATCCTTTCGCTTCTTATCAGCATAGCTCTTTTGTCGGTTATGACAGTTTCTAATCGTTGCTTAATCTGGACGATCTTTTCGGTAGATTCATGAATAATCTCGGGACCAGTTAAATGTCTGTCCTCGAGTTCATCCCGACACAAAGGGGATCTACATTTCCGGCCATATAAAGCTTCAAAAGGTGCAGCTTTAATGCTAGAGTGATAACTGTTGCTGTAAGAAAATTCAACCAAAGGCAAGTGTCTATCCCAACCTTTGCCGAAATCGATTGCACAAGCACGTAGCAAATATTCCATGGTTTGAATAGTTCGTTCACTTTGACCATCAGTTTGCAGATGATAGGCTGTACTCATGTTCAATTGAGTTCCGAGAGCAGATTGTAAAGTTTTCCAGAATCTAGAAACGAATCGACTGTCGCGATCGGAAATAATCGAGATAGGAACTCCATGACGTGAGACAATTTCTTTAATATAAAGCTGTGATAATTTCTCCATCTTGTCAGTTTCCTTTATAGGTATGAAATGTGCAAATTTAGTAAGACGATCAACTATGACCCAAATAGTATCGTTACCGTTTGAAGTCTTAGGCAACTTAGTAACGAAGTCCATAGTGATACATTCCCACTTCCACTGCGGGATATCGGGTTGTGTCAACAGACCAGAAGGCTTTTGATGTTCAGCCTTGACTTTCAAACAAGTGAGACACTTACTAACATAAGTAGCAATGCCGGCTTTCATGTGAATTCCTTCACATCATGATACATCTTACTGGAACCCGGGTGAATAGAATAGCTAGTCTTATGAGCTTCGTCCAAGACTAGATCACGGAGATTATCGAAGCGAGGAACCCAAATTCTGTTGCCAAAGTACCGTGTACCATTAGCTTTCACTTGGAGTTGGTTCTCGAAACCGATAGGTCCTTCACCTTCGATAAGTGTTGGTTTAATAGCTTCAAATTGAGCTTCACAGATTCGTGATATAAGATTCGATCTGATTTTCAGATTTAAAGCCCGAACACGTTTAACATCGTCTTTTTGACTAAGGGCATCGGCAACCATATTCGCCTTCCTGGGATGATATTTCAGCTCACAATGATAATCGTTCAATAACTAGAGCCATTGGCTTTGCCGCATATTCAGCTGTTTCTGATCAAAGATGTGTCGAAGACTTTTATGGTCAGTATACACCGTAAACTGGGTACCATATAGATAATGTCTCCATATCTTTAATGCAAATACCACGGCTCCTAACTCAAGGTCGTGTGTGGTATAGTTCTCCTCATGTTTCTTCAACTGTCTAGATGCATAGGCAATAACCTTTTCACATTGCATTAAAACACAACCAAAGGCTTGCTTTGAGGCATCGCAGTAAACAACAAAGTTGTTAGTACCTTCAGGTAAAGATAGAATCGGGGCTGTGGTCAATTTATCCTTCAGAACCTTGAAAGCAGATTCCTGTTCTTCAGACCACTCAAACTTCTTCCCTTTGTGAGTCAACTTCGTAAGGGGTTTAGCAAGGAGAGAAAAATCTTTTATGAATCTTCGACAATAACTGGCAAGTCCTAAAAATTGACGAATATGCTTCGCAGTCTTTGGTATCTCCCAGTTTTGAATAGCGGTAATCTTAGCTGGATCGACATGTATTCCATTACTATCAACAACATGTCTAAGAAATTGTACGGTTTTGAGCCAAAACTCGCACTTTGAAAATTTAGCGTAGAGTTGTTCCTTCCGTAAGAGTTCAAGAATCATGTGCAAATGCTGCTCATGTTCTTTCTCACTCTTTGAGTAGATCAAGATGTCGTCAATGAAAACGATGACGAATTTGTTGAGATATGGCTTGCAGACACGATTCATAAGATCCATGAACACGGCAGGAGCGTTGGTCAAACCAAAAGGCATGACACAGAATTCATAGTGCCCATAACGAGTGCAAAAAGCAGTCTTAGGAATATCGGATTCCTTGACTTTGAGTTGGTGATAACCGGACCTCAAATCAATCTTTGAATAAACACTTGACCCCTGAAGTTGGTCGAATAGATCATCGATACGTGGCAACGGATAACGGTTCTTGATAGTAAGCTTGTTGAGTTCTAATCAATGCACATTCTCAACGTACCATCCTTCTTTTAAACAAATAGAATAGGAGCTCCCCATGGGGACGAGCTTGGACAAATGAAACCTTTATCCAATAGTTCTTGGAGTTGGTTGGAAAGTTCCTTTATTTCGGAAGGTGCTAATCGGTATGGTGCTTTAGCAATAGGAGCAGCACCGGGAGCAAAATCAATTTGGAATTCAACTTGTCGAGGAGGTGGAAGACCAGGAAGATCTTCGGAAAACACATCGGGAAAGTCTTTAACCACTGGTACATCTTCAATACACTTCTCTTTCGATTCAATCATCTTAACGTGGGCTAGAATAGTTGGATAACCTTAGGGATGGCGCCCGCGGGTAATGGGCACGGGTTCTATATACCCACGACCCACCCGTCGGGTTTATTTTTTGCACATTGAGACCCGTTACCCGCCTACGGGTAAAAATTTTTTGCCCATGCCCGTGATCCGCGAATACCCATGACCCGCGGGTAACCCGCGCGTAATAATAATATACAACTTTGAATAAGGAAATCCAAATAATTTTATTAATTATAAAATGATATCTACAAGCTATATGTATAATGACGTCAAAATTAAGTTTTTTACTTGTATGTAATATTATATTTTTAATCATTATTCAAATACTAGTAAAATTGCTTCTAAATTTAATAATTGTAAGTATTAATTCATGGGTAAATTAAGAAAAGTCTCATGTATTCATGGGTCGGGTTTTACCCGCGACGGGTAGTATGTACACGCGACCCGCCCGCGACCCGTCGGCGGGTATAAATTTTTACCCGTACCCGTGCCCCCGGGTAAGATTTAATAATTTTTCCCGCACATCGCTGATCGGGTACCCGCGGGTCACGGGTTTTTTCTTGCCCATTGCCATCCCTATATAACCTTTCATAAGGTATTTGCGGGTTTTAATACAGGAGATAATGTTGAGATTAGAACCACTCTTGTCGCCTTGAATGACTAGAGTCTCTCCATTTTCCAACGGAATGTTAACGGTTTTATCAAAACACAAGATTGCAGCATGTAATGGACGTAACCAATCCATTCCAACTACGACATCAAAACTTCCGAGCTCGACCGGCAAAAGGGCTATCTTAAATCCTTTGTTGGCTAAGATTAGGTTGCAGTTTTTATAGATTTTATCGACTTTCATGATCTTTCCATTAGCTACTTCTACTAATCGTTTAGTTTCTAAGGGTTGAGGCTTTTCAGTAAATAGGGTACAAAATTCACTAGACACGTAACTTCTGTCGGCACCCGTATCGAATAAAATAGCTGCGTAACAATTATTGACAAGATACGTACCCGTGATGACCTCATCTTCCTCTCGGGCTTCAGCAGCAGTAATAACAAACGTACGACCCTTTGCAGCAGTAGTATTGGCTCCAGTAGTGGGATTATCTTTCTTCTTAGGACAATTTGGACTAATGTGTCCCTTTTCCCCACAAGTGTAACAAGTAGGAGGAGCTTTAGCAGGAACAATAGCCTTATCCTTTGGAGGAGTCTTACATGTCTTAGCTACATGTCCCACTTTCTTACACAAAGAACAAGTAGCAGTGCACCGCCCTAGGTGATGCCTTTCACAACGAATACAAAAAGGATAAGTGCGCTTATAATTCTTCCTTGTACTATCCGCAGGCTTCTTACTAACATTCTTAGTTGAACCTTGAGACGGCTCAAACTTCCTTTTACCTTCATTACCCTTAGTATCAACCTGCTTATTAGCCGACGCTCTTCTTCTCTTGGCCAACATCAGATTTTGTGCCATGAAAATCACAACATCAAGTGTAACCTTCTCGGCATCAATAACATTCCCCTGAACATCCTCGGGGAGACCTTCAATATACCTTTCAATCCTTCTAGCTTCAGTAGGAAACATCTCGGGACACAAAGTGGAAAGCTCAAGAAAACGATTGGTATAGCTTTCAATGTCGGTACCCTTCACCTTGAGTTCCCAGAACTCGGCTTCAAGTTTTTGAACTTGACTCCTAGGACATAATTTATTAACCATCATGCTTTTGAGTTCATCCCATGGGATTGCATTAGCATTGTCAATTCCCACGGACTTAGCATGAGCATTCCACCAAGTCAAAGCATTGCCAGCTAATGAGCTAGCGGCATATTTGACTCGATCGTTATCCCCGCAGTTGCAAATACGGAAGATAGACTCTAGCTTCTCGAACCATCGGACTAGTTTGACAGCCTCTTCATTTCTCTTGAAAGCGGGAGGGTGGCAGTTCGTAAAGTCCTTGTAAGAACAAGGTTTCGGTTGGGTGTTAGCATGATTAGCTTGAGCGTTGCCTTGGGCAGCAGCAAGCAACTGTTGGAATTGCTCAGTGGTTAACACGATGTTGTTAACGATAGGTGCAGTTGGACGAACCATGATGTCACTACATTAAAGTGAACATAAGTTTGATAAGTTGACAAGTTATAAGTTTGAGCAATTATAAGTATGAATAAAATAAAGCATTGATATCACATGATATTAATAGAACACTTTATATTATTAGAACGAGGCATTAAATAAGCCTTTTTAATACACAATTCGGAAATAGAAATAGTTTAAGGCATAGCCTTTACATAGATAAGAAATTGAAAAAAAAAAAATAAACTAGGAAATATTAAGATTGAAGTAATCTTCATATTTCTTCTTCTCGTCCTCAGCCTTCTTCATAAACTCATCAACTTTCTCGTTCCCCGCCTTTTGCTTCTCATAGAGATACTTGAGGTTATCATAGAGGTTAGTAACACGGCTGTTGACTGCGTTGTTATCGTACCCCTTTAGAGCAAGCTGCTTGTTGACTCGATTTCTTTCCATATCCATCCAGAAATTAACATCCTCCTTGAGATGAGTAAGTGATTGCTTTCCCCAGCGGGTGTTACTTTCTTCCTCATACTTCACCAAGTTTATCTCTTTCTTTAACTCCGCATTTTCCTCCAAAAGTTTCTTGATCACTAGGTCTTTTTCATCCATTCGAGCATCGACCCTTGCAACATGGCGAAGCAAACCATCGAAGTTCTTCTCGGTAGTTGTTCGCAGATTCATGATTTCACACATGGCATTATGATTATCATAAGAAGGAGATCGGGCTCTTTTCTTAGACGGGCCATCTTCTTTAAAATCAGCAGGGCGTTTTCCCTTGTCCTCAATTCTTGGGGTTGGGTAATAGTCGGGAGACTTAGGTAAAGTATTCGGACTATAGTTTGGTGAGGGAGGACCACCAAGACCATAAGGTGGGCTTTGGACTTGTCTTTTAGTAGAAGAGTATCCAGTACATACTTCTATGGTAGGTTTAAAGCGAGCCATTTCTTCAGATGATTTAAAGAGAGTCATTTTATTTGGTTGATTAACGCTTGAGCTTGACATCCTAACATTAGTAAAGAGACTTTGATTAGCATTTTAAGACAAGATTATCAAAGCAAAGTTGTTAAGATTTTAAGGCAATCCTAAGTGCTTTAAGTCTAAGGCAGGAAAGGTTATAGTTTTCTAGATTGCTAAGGCACCCTAGCTAGCAAGTAAGGCACACATAAAGATGCAATCCTGGTTCTCTATAATAGACTGGTTATGCTCTGATACCAATCTATCACACCCCCAGTTAGGGCCTGGGCGAAATGTGACTTAATATCAAATAAACCAACATATTATAATTACGAGAACAATACTAAATGATAAAAACAGATTTTAATGAGTACGCAGCGGGAAATGAAATGTCGATACAAGAATTGAAATTACAATAAAGTAATTGTTTCAAATGAAAGAATAATAAATGTGATATCTCTTGATCCTAAGTCCAAGTAGCATCACATAAGCAGTAAATAAGTAAGCTTGATCAATCGGCACCTGAGACAAAACATGCTAAAGTGTCAACCAAAAAGGTTGAGTGAAGTTCATAGGTTTAACAAATATGTCTGACCTTTATTTTAGACCACAAGATTTAGTTTATAAAGTTGATCTCGTAGGGATCAAAAAGTTATGACAATTCGTGATATTTAGACTAAACGTTCAAAGTTTGCCCCAATGACAAGTTGTGTCTATACTTGTCGGTTTAATTTCATTATTAAGTAATACAATGACTTGGTCAAATGTATCGGGGACATTACTCCCGATAGGCCCACCCCCAATAATTAAGAATGCATTTAACGAGCATTTAAAAATATCACTGTAGGGACTTAGTCGGACATAGCCGGGTATAGCATAGTTTAACAGTTGGTACTTGTGTCTAAATTGTAAATAGTAAAAGTAGCATGTGTCTCACCCCAAATAAGTTAAATAAATTTGCTAGCAAGAAAGAGTGGGGCTATGAATTCACCTTAGTAAGTAGGAGAGAGAGTTTTTCCTCTGAATAGAAAGTTTGGATGAATGGGCAGAAAGTCAACCTATTGATATTTAAGAGTAGTTAAATGTTTTGCCCAAATTTAAGTTTAAGTATGCAAGTGTTTTAAGTATAGTTCGTTTTCCTAAGTTCCATTCCTAGTAAGTTTCTAATTTTAGCAAGTTTTCACTTTTAGTAGTTTCCACTTTTAGTAAGTTAGTGTCGAACACTAGTGAGTTGTCCTTAATAAGTCTACCACCTATTAAGTGTGAAGATAACTAAGTGTATGATTGCTATAGTCGAGTTTGACATTGTGCATCATACCCAAACATCTATTCCACCACCGAGTCACCAGAATGACCGATTGTTACCGGTTGGCCCAGGATTTCTTGACCAACATCTAAGTTTGGCATTCATAATCCACAAGCGTCCCATAGTGGTACCAAGGATCACCCTATGCCTTAAGTAGCGTTAACGTTCGAGTAATCCTCACGTTATCGTGAATGACAATTGTAGTCGTGTGTTATACTATAAGTAGTATATTATAAGTATTAGTGATAGTGTAAGTGTTAAGTAGTAGTATAAGTGTATAAGTGTAAAGTAGTATTAATAATATAGTATAAGTAGTATTAGGGTTTTAATTAAGTAGAGTAGTATTAAATATTAGGATTTAGTAATTAAATAATGATTAGGGTTAGTAAAGTAATGATTAAATGATTAGGTAATGATTAGGGTCATTTAATTAATGTTTAGGGTTTAGATAGTAAATTAGGATTTTAATAAATTAAGGTTAGGTTTACTTAGGGTTTTAATATGTATATATGTATATATATCGTGTATAAGTATGTATATATATATATATATATATATATATATATATATATATATATATAGTTTTATATATATTTTTTTATATATATATGTATGTATATCGCATATGTATATAAATATGTGTATATATTTTGTTTCCTTTTTTTAAATACTAGCAAATCTCTAACAAATCTTTAGGGTTCTTAAAGATCAAACAAAATTTTTTTTTTATATATATTTTCGATATATATTTTATATATTTTACATATATGCATGGTGTATCTATTTATGGCATGTATTTATCTTTTTACCCTTTTTAACATTAACATAATCTTGATGAATCTTTTAGGGTTTTAAGATCTAAACCTCTTTTCTTTTTCTTTTTTTCGTATGTATGCATGTATATGTATATTTTTATATTTTTTTTTTCTTTTATGAACAATATGAGTATGATTATGTATAAGAACAAGAACATGAATATGATTATGAACATAAACTTGAATCAACAAGATAGAATTAAAAGTTTAGATCTAGCGTTTTTACCTTATTGAAGATTAACAAGAAAAAGATGAAGATAACTTGGTGATGAAGATCAAACACTTGAAAAACTCAAGAACACCTTGAAGATCATGAAGAACGCAAAGAACACGATGAAGATTGCTTGAAGATAACTTGAAGATTGCTTGAAGATGGTAGTGGTGTGTTGGTGGTTTCTTGGCCGAAATTTCCAAGAGAGAGGGAGAGAGAGATTGTGATTTTTAAGAGAGAATTGTAGAATGATTTGGTACATAGAATTCATTAGCTTAGGCCTATATTTATAGGAGTGATTAGAGAATTCTAGAACTAGGGTTTAGGTTAAAGGAACTTAGGGAACAAGTTAGGGTTTAGGGAGGAATGATATGGGCCAATTTTTAGGAGGGCAAAAGGGTAATTTTACCCTTAAAATTTCGGCTAGGGTTTCATGGGAAGGGCTTGGAACTTTTTCGTTTTAACCCTTGTACTTTAGATTAGCTTAAATGGTTCCTTAATTATCCAAGTTTAATTATTTAAGTGTACAAGGTTTAAGGTTATTTATTTTGTTCACGAAAGTTTATTAGCTCATTATTTTTTATCTTTTATTAACTTGTCGTTTATTACACAAAGTTAATTATTATGTTTTATAATTTTTAACGCTTAACAATTATTGTTTAAAGTTTAATCATTAAGTTTGATTATATTGTTTGGGCATTTAATAAGAAAGAAATATAGAATGGAAAAATGAGGGTCGTTATAATTCTCGGTCCCCACTTTTATCCCACGAATATAACTATACTCCATAGCCCGAAGAAAAGCTAAATGGAGACCTTCTATGACAATAATAAAAAGAAAAGGACTAAGCATGTCACCTTTTCTTAAACCCCGTTTAATCGGTAATTTTCGAGTCGGGAAACCATTAACTAAAATCGAAGTTCTAGCCGAGAAAAGACATCCTTTGATCAACGAAATCCATTTTTGTCCGAAACCCATGGAAGAAAGCATAAAAAATAAATAATCCCAGTTCACCAAATCATAAGCTTTCTGAAAATCAACCTTGAATAACAACATCCTACTATTAGATTTTTTGTACCAAGATAAAATTTCACTTAACATTAAAGGGTCTTCCAAAATCTGACGTCCAAAAATAAAAGCGGACTGAACCGGGCTAATTAATGTATCGATGACAGACACAAGTCTATTCGTTAAGATTTTAGCAACAATCTTGTAAAAACAACCAATCAACGAGATATTTCTAAAATCATTAATAAGTACCGGATTCTGAACTTTAGGGATAAATGAGAAAAACGCTGAATTAGCGCCACGAGGCATATGGGATGAATCAAAGAAACCTCTGATGTCCCTAAAGAAATCGAACTGTAAGATGTCCCAAAACGTTTTTATGAACCGAAAAGAAATACCATCGGGACCCGGGGCTTTAGAACTACCACAATCCCACACAACATTTTTTATCTCAACATCATCAATATCCCGTTCAAGAAATTTGAGGATCGAATTCCTGACCTTCCTTATGGAAATTCTAATCAACGTCAATACACCAACACAACACTTTGAGGTTCTTGACAAAGTCTACGTTACACAAAATAGTTGAAAGATGGTAATTTGTCTTATGAAAGACGTCAAAGGTAACTAATCCATTGTAAGAAGATGAGGATCCACAAGATACCACAGACAAATTTGACAAACGTGCACACATACCTCATTTTGTTTTAGCTCACAAAATATAACTTTTTTTGGGATTAAACTCTATATTAAGTACTTACCTTGCACGTTTTTTGGAAATTAGTTTGATGGTTATTTAATTCAAATATTAAATACTAGGTAGATATTCTTTTTAAGTGTAACTAATGTATTGTTATCTTAGCAAAATATAAAAATTTATAGGGAATACAAGTTAGCATACCGCATTTACAGCCACCAGATCCATTAGCAACTATGATTGACTTAACTTGCAAGTTATCTAAAAAACAGAACACGTATATAGTTGGTTCGCAGTAATGGAAACTAGGATGAAATAAATTACTCTATGAAACAAGATAGATTTGCAATAATTCTCATTACGTTATTTGCGTTAGTTGAAGGTCTTTTGCATTTATCCTAAAAAATAGAACATTAATTGATAAAAAATATTAATATTAATAATGATTTATATTATATAAAAGCATGTGGAGTTAGTATATCTAACTTCAACTTAACATTAACAATATTAACCGTTTTTTGTTTTTTTTTTAAAGCTGAAATTTTATTAAACAATACTAACACTGCATTTGATGAGTATATATATATATATATATATATATATATATATATATATATATATATATATATATATATATATATATATATAGCTACTCAAAAATCGTTTCAAATGAGTCACTTATTTTATGACATTTAATGTTATATTCTCATTATTATCAACACGTGAATGTATCAATAAGCAACAAACATATAAGAATTTTTGTCATTTTTTCAACCCCTAGCTGCTCGTTAGGGGGTTTGCTACATTTAAGCTATTAATGACATATCAGTTATTTAAAACTCTTATATATATATATATATATATATATATATATATATATATATATATATATATATATATATATATATATATATATATATATATATATGGGAAAAGTGAATATGTTGCTGTTGTGCATATAACCTTATATGACAAACACCTCAAATTTTCATGATTTTGATGTTGTTTTTGTATAATAAGTTTTGAAATATGTTATTGAATCTACAACAAACAAAATATTACATTTTGTTGTTAGTTCTTTTCGCAAATTTCATCAAATATAGATGACATGTTGTTCCACATGAACAATTGCATATTAATAGTGCTTGAGAACTACTCTGCAAAACATGAATTAATTCGAATTTCGTTGCTTCAAATCAATATATAATCATATAAAATGTTGTAAAATAGTTAAAATGTAGTTTAGTTTACAAGAAAAATATCAAAATCATGAGAATTTGTAGTGTTTGTCATATAAGCTTATATGTATAACAGCACCATATTCACTTCCCCCATATATATATATATATATATATATATATATATATATATATATATATATATATATATATATATATATATATATATATATATATATATATATATATATATGATTATATATTGATATTTTTTAGGTGAAAAGAAGATAGATGACTGAGAGTCACGGGATTTTGAAAGTGCCGCATCTAGCTCAGCAGCTTCTTCAAAAGATATGATGGATACAGAGCGGTTACCACTTGTAGGCTCATTCACCAATTAGGCCATGAGTTTGCTTTAACGAGTGCACGAGCAGAAGCGGAGACAGAGTTGTTCCCCTATATGAGATATTAGCGAGATTAGCTACACGCCACTTAACCTAAAGAAAGGTCGACCTGAGGAAGCCCTTTTTAAGCTGATAGGAGAACTTCACTTACAAAATTTCTGAGTAGCGAGAATCTTTCCTCAGAGGCACGGAAAGGGTCCAAGCCATAGGAAAGACAGCAACTTGAGTGCGGAGAAGGGGAAAGGGCGCTCGAATGAGAACTTTTTAGTGTGAGAACTCTAGGAACTCCAAATACACTAAAATTCGAGCAAAAAAAGGGGCGCAGGCGAGAAAAAAAGGAAATTTGAAGAAAATATAAAACATGGACGAACAAAAAAAATCATAGTCGAGAAATTTTTTTTCGAATTTCAAAAATGTAGAACACATTTTTGTTCGACTATCATGTGTTCTACATTTTTTGTTCGAATTTCAAAAATGTAGAACACATTTTTGTCCGCCCGCCTTTTTTTGTTCGACTATCAATTTGTTGTTCACCCGCCTTTTCTTTTTTGCTCGAATTTCTCCATTTTTGACGAATTCGTCGTTTTTTGCTCGTCCGCCACTTTTTTGCTCGAATTTCAGTGTATTTTGGTGTATTTTTGAGTTCTCAGGGTTCTCACACCAAAAAAGTTCTCATTTGATCCATCTACTATATATATATATATATATATATATATATATATATATATATATATATATATATATATATATATATATATATAGTGGTAGGATCAATGGGGAAGTAACCAATTGGGGGGAAGCGGGGGGAAACAATTTTTTTTTCGTTTTTGTAAAAAAAAATTATTCACGAACATTATAGATTGAATGAAAATATGAACATTTAATAAAGACACTTTGTGATAAATATTTTTATTTTGGCGGGAAAACGCTCGAAGAATTAATATATAACAATTATCGTGTTTTTCGAGCGTATATTGAGGTTTTAGATATTTGGGTTTAGATATTAAGGTTTAGATATTAGGATTTAGAAATTTAGAGTTTAGATTTATGGTTTAGATTTAGGATTTAGATTGAAATTTTAACACGAACGGTTTAGAGTTTAGGGTTTTGGGTTTTGGGTTTTGGGACTAAACCCAAAACACTTCAACCCTAAACCCTAAACTCTAAATCGGACTAAATTTTGACAAAAAAATACTTCACAAAACATGGAAAAAAAAAACGTTAACATTCTTCACGATCAATATTATCTTGAATGTTATTTTTGTCAATCGTTTTTCCGCCTAAATAAAAACATTCATCACGAAGTGTATTTTTTAAATGTTCATATTTTCGTGTGATCTTGATGCCTGAAAAAACGAAAAAATAATAGTTTCCCCCCGCTTCTCCCCCGATTAGTTACTTCCCCATTGATCATATATATATATATATATATATATATATATATATATATATATATATATATATATATACACACTAGGTTTTTGAGCCCGTGCGTTGCACGAGTGTGTAAAAAGCCGTGCAAAAATGTAATTTGCAGTTCATATTAGTATGTAAATAGCGATATTAAAAAAATATAAATAGTATAATAATTATTTAATAGCCCGTGGTGTTGACAAAAAATTCTTTTGAGTTAATAGCCCGTGGGTTGAAAAATTTAAAAGAGATGTTAGTAACTTAACGTCTACAATTAATTTTTGTCACCTTTAATATCGTTTTGATTATTCTTATGAGTTTAAAAGCCCGTGGTGTTGGTTTCAGAGGCCGTGCGTTTGACAGTGGTAAAATATTTTGGAATTATTATATACAATTATTTTTTGAATAAAAGTATAACCTGCGAATTTAATTTTAAAAAGGTTGTTAGTCATTTCAGCAATATAAGGGTACTCGGGGGAGTCGTCATGTATAACTAATATGATAATATTTATATTTGCACGTTCATAAATATTTTAAGGACTTAAACTATAAATTCAAATTACTTTCATAGTTATTCTACAAAGAAATGCTCCGTTGGTAATGCATCGAAGCTCCGTGTAGAATACAATTTATTGTGTTTAGTTCGTAAGGTTATTTCGAGTTGAATGGAGATGGCGGTGGAACCTAACTCGCAGCGAACATAAAAATATATCTGTTCAAAAATTTTGGTGAAATTTGTTTCGTAGGTTTATATTAAATATTGAATTTACTTTTTATATCCCTGAAGTTATATTTTATACTCCTGTTAGATTTTTTAGCCCGTGCCATGCACGGGTGTGTAAAAAACCGTGCAAATAATGTGATTTGCAGTTCATATTGGTATGTAAATAGCGATATTGAAAAATAGGAAAAGTATAAGAATTATTTAAGAGCATGTGGTGTTGACAAATTTCAAAAGTTCTTTTGAGTTTAAGAGCCCGTAGTGTTGACAAATTTTAAAAGTTATTTTGAATTTAAGAGCCCGTGGTGTTGACAAATTATAAAAGTGGTTTTGGCTGGTGTTATTAAGTTAATGTCTAAATTTTTTTCTCACCATTAATATCTTTTTAATTATATATAATTATATATTACGTATTATGTAGAGAAAATATGTGTACATTGAAAATTTGTCATGGAACGTAACGTTAGTAAAGTCTAAATTATATTATTTTAGAATTATTATATGGTTTTTAAATAAAAGTGTAACCCACGAGTTTTATTTTAGAAAAGTTGTTAGATATTTCAGCAAAATAATGGTACTTAGAGGAGTTGTCATGTATAATTAATATTATAATAGTTATATTTGCGTGTTCATAAATATTTTAAGGACTTAAACTGTAAATTCAAATCACTTCCATATTTATTGCTAAAAAATGCTCTGTTGGTAGTGTATAGAAACTCCGTGTCAAATACAATTTATTACGTTTAGTTCGTAAAATTATTTCGAGTTGAAAGGTAATGGCGGTGGAACCTAACTCCGTATCTATAATTAGTATCCATATTAGTACAATTAGTTCGTAAAAGTATTGTTTCTATAAATTAAATTTGTTTTAACTTTTTATAGAAAGTTTTGTGAATTATATATGTATTTTAAATGTTTTATTTAACATACTCCGTACAAGTTTTGTAATCGGCAAAGAATCATACCTAATATATTATAATTATAATAACATATTAAAATTAAAATAATGCTTAAAATATCAACCAATCTCTTTCAACATACGGAGGAATTTATAATTAGAATTAGATTTAGAATTTTATATATATATATATATATATATATATATATATATATATATATATATATATATATATATATATATATATATATATATATATATATATATACTAGGTTTTTGAGCCCGTACGTTGCACGGGTGTGTAAAAAATCGTGCAAAAAATATAATTTGCAGTTCATATTGGTATATAAATAGCGATACTAAAAAATAGGAAAAGTATATGAATTATTTAAGAGCCCGTGGTGTTAACAAATTTTAAAAATTCTTTTGAGTTTATTAGCCCGTGGTGTTGACAAATTTTTAAAATTTCTTTTGAGTTTAAGAACCTGTGGTGTTGACGAATTTTAAAAGTTCGCTTGAGTTTAAGAGCTCGTGGTATTGACAAATTTTAAAAGTGGTTTATGACGGTGTTAGTAACTTAATGTCTACAAATTTTTATTTCACCACTAATATCTTTTTAATATATAAATTATATACTACGTCTCGAGTACATTAAAAATTTGTCATGGAACGTAACATTAATAAAGTATGAGTTATATTATTTTAGAATATTATATGCAATTATTTTTTTAATAAAAGCGTAATCCGTCAATTTAATTTTAGAAAAAAATTTAAATTCCATTTACGTAGTTCACGGATCATTGAATACCTAAACTCCATCTACGTTATGTAACTATTTTGGTTATTTTGACCTATTTAGTATTTGAGATTAAAGAAAGAAAATTATTTTTTACATTTGTGGCTTTAAGAGCATTAAGTGTAAATATATCGAACTATATGATACACTTAGCTAAATCATAGATAAATAAATAATTAAATAATAAATAATAGATATTCATAATACTCCGTATATGATAATATATATTGTAACAATTTTATAAGTTATGTGATACTAATATAGTAATATATGTATATATGTTGTATGTATAAATTATAATGAACAAATAATTCAATTTAATTAGAAAATTACACATAAGCAAATATTTTTTTGTTATATATATATATATATATATATATATATATATATATATATATATATATATATATATATATATATATATTAAAGCGCGTGCTATAAATTCTACGTGTTATATTCTCTTTAATCTTAATTAAATAATCCTACATGTCATTCTATTAATTAAATTGAATTAAATAATTCTACATGTCATTTTATTATTAAACTGAATTAAATATTAAATTAATTATTAAATTAAATATAATTATTATAAACGAAGGTATCCATTAAATAATTATAAAATTAAAAATTAAATTAAATATAATGAAATCCATGATCCTATAATATATTATCTAAATATATATTTTTATGTCATAATATAAATCTACACGTAAATGGATAACTATGAATATAAAATATGTAGTGAAGATGATAATTGTGACGATCGCTCCAAATCCATATGGACGAACACGTCATTCATCGATTTCATTGCGAGGTATTTGACCTCTATATGATACGTTTTGTAAACATTGCATTCTTTTGAAAAGGCACACCATAATGAATATTTAAATCAAAGGTTTTCGACATCTGATGATTTCTACATATAGACAATCACCGTAAATAATAGTTTACAATAGTAATTCCGTTGACAATGCAGTCAAAATAAGATACATGGTGATGATTTGGTGAATGCAACGTTTCCTTGATAAATATGCCATGTAGGACTCCATGCAAATAGCTTGTCTAACATATAAGCAAACAGCGGAAGACTTCTAGGGAACCTGAGAATAAACATGCTAACAAGTGTCAACACAAAGGTTGGTGAGTTCATAGTTTTAGTGTTTCACATAATCTGTATATAAAGGTGGATCACAAGATTTCAGTTGTTTCATCCGAAACGTTTATCAAAATATTCTACGAAATTGAGTACCCTGGCAACTAAACTTAACGTATATATAATTTATACCCTTTGTATAATCATCTTAATAATGCACGCAAACCAATGTGTACGCTTCTCAAATAGCATATGTCCGTTAAAAGGCTAGCGCTCTAGCTCAGACGGGGATATCAAGCCCTATGGATCCATATATAACTACTCGCGCCCACCAGTTCTTATAACCGGCAGTTACTAGTTACCAAAGCTAAGGGATTTTTGGTTCAAACTCGGTGTAGAATTTAGTATGTACTTGTATCCATTGCGTTTAAAATAAAGTGCATGTATTCTCAGCCCAAAAATATAGATTGCAAAAGCAATTAAAAAGGGAGCAAATGAAACTCACCTTAGCAGCATATAAAGTCGTTCACCAAAATGTGACTGAAACTCGGATTACCAAATAACCGTAGATCTCAACCTAGAGAACATATGTTGGTCAATAAATGTCTATCAAGCTAGGTCAGGTCATAGTGTATCATAATCCTAATGCTCGAGATCGACATACAAAAGTTATCCAAAGTCATTTCAAAAAGTCAATTTTGACAATAGTTCAACAAAACGAGACATACCTTATATAAGGAGTCATTTACTCGGTTGGTAATATTTAAAAGTTCACTTTATCAATCTCGTAAACAAGTTATTTAAATCTTAATTGCAGATTCAAAAGCAATTTCAATTAACGTCAATCATAATTCAGTTGATCATATCTTTTAATCCGTTCATCGAAACTATTCGGTGTCTAAATGAAAAGTTATTGATTTTTCGCCAGCTTTCCGAAAACATGTATATCATATACCTTTTACCAGTAATATATGTATTTAATTCGTGATTCATTATAAACTGTTTAATGACAAAATTTAGCATACAAACATATATAAATATATATACTCGAGCACTAGACATAGATACACAATTAATGTATAAAAGATAAAATATAAATGCTTACGTATCAATATTGTGATTCAATATTGCAGAAAAGTACGTAGACACAACATAGATGATAACAGTAGGTTTGACTTGTAAATAATACCCATGAACATTATCCATAACCTCCATAGCTATAACCCATAATTTCCTTAACTTTATCCCGCTCAAAAACCCATTTTTGAAAGTGACACGCTCATAACCTCGTCGTAGTATTTTATGTATATTACTAATTAATAATTAATAATACTAATAATTAATAAGATTAATAATAATATTAATCTTAATAATAATAATAATAATAATAATAATAATAATAATAATAATAATAATAATAATAATAATAATAATAATAATAATAATAATAATAATTTAAATACGGAGGAAGTAACATAAATAAATATGTGTGTGATTGAAATGAAATCGTTTGAATTTATAGAACCTTTTCTGAAAAAATTTGTGCTTCAAGGCCATGCGATCGCATGGCACCCTGGGATAGCTCACAAATTTTTAACTTCTTGTTTGTCGACATAATATTTTATAATATATATAATATATATAATTTAAATAATTAATTATATATTATATTAAATTCATGTGCATAGTTGACTTGTAATTTTCGTTCCGATGACTCGTACGTTGTCACTTGACTTATGTCCCGGTTTCGGTTTCTCGAACGCATTTTTGTACGCTTAGAAAACTCGCAATTTACGTTTTGTGACTCGTACCTTTGTCAAAATATAGTCTTAAATTATCAATAAACTATATCATTCAAAGTGTATCTTAAACTTTTGAGTGTTTTGGTCGTTTACTTTAATAAATAAATGTCTCGCTATTTGTTAATATATATATATATATATATATATATATATATATATATATATATATATATATATATATATATATATAATAACAAATCGTTTTATGACCAAGTTAATATATATTTTCAACATTCATAAACATGTTTTAAATATACGTCGCAAGTTATTCATATAATTAATATTCCAACTTATCATATATATTCAAATAAATATTTAAACCAATAAGTTTAATGTACAGTATCAAACAATTAATACATTGTTACGTTTTCAAGTTATAGTATATATATATATATGTATCTATATACATATAATTGTTCGCGAATCGTCAAGAATAACCGAAAGGTATTTGAATATATGAAAGTAGTTCAAAAATTTTGAGATTCAGTTTTACAGACTTTGCTTATCGTGTCGGAAATGTTAATAATACAAAGATTAAGTTTAAATTTGGTCAGAAATTTCTGGGTCATCACAGTACCTACCCGTTAAAGAAATTTCGTCCCAAATTTGAGTGAGGTCGTCATGGCTAACATTAAAAATGTTTTCATGACGATTATGTGTTGATAAATAGAATTTTTATCACCGTTGAATAATATGGATAAAAAAAATCCAATTACTCGAAGCGTATGAGGGAAGTTATCGTAATAGAGTGAAATGGAGAATAGAGATTCGTCTTATCTCTTGACGTAGTAACGATTGATTTCCGGAATTTAAGAAATAGAAAATCTTCATAATTTAAATAAGATTTGATTCTTCGAAATTTTAGGAAATTAGGATTTCCTTTGATTAAATGCGTAATCTGCCTCGATTGCTATGTCTGATATTTTGCTATAAATTGACCTTTTTCGTTTCATTTATTTTCACCACTCCTATAATCTTCTTCCTTATTTCATACTTACAAAAGATTTGTGAAAATACTTCATCCAGTTCTGATTCTTGATATTTTCTTGGCTATCGTATCCTTCATTCTTCTTTTTCATCTGCCACCAGAGGAAGTTATTTTCTTCTACTCTTACCTTGGGGTTATAGTGTTTTTCATTCTCCCGTGTCTTTATATTTGATGTTTGCAGCGGGGTATACGAAATAGCTATTAATTTTAGCAGGAAATACTATTAAATACGATACATTTTTACACAAGATATTTATTTATTTATAGAATGGATATACTTAAACCTTGCTACAATACTTATAGGCAGTGTACCTAATCGTACAGTAGTGTAGTTTTTAGTAAGTCCGGTTCGTTCCACAGGGAATCTTTTTAAACAAAGCTTAACGC
Source organism: Rutidosis leptorrhynchoides (assembly GCF_046630445.1). NCBI lineage: Eukaryota > Viridiplantae > Streptophyta > Magnoliopsida > Asterales > Asteraceae > Rutidosis > Rutidosis leptorrhynchoides. The sequence goes on along the minus strand of NC_092342.1, from coordinate 235,189,786 downwards.
TATATTAGTTTACTTTTATAAAAAAACAAATATATATATAAGTAATATTATTATTATAAAGGGGGGTTTTTACCGTTTAATGACCGGTTTGTCGATTTTAAAACTTTAGTCGCAGTTAAAACCAAATGTAAAATATTAAAAATAAATACAAGACTTAAATTAAAGCGTAAAGTAAATAACGATAATGAAATTGCGAATAATAAAAGTGCGATAAAATAAACTTGCGATAATTAAAAAGTACGATAATTAAAAGTGCAATTAAATACAATAACAATAAAAATGCGATAATTAGAAGTGCTATTAAATATAAAATAAAGGAAATTAAATATGAAATAAAAGAATTATGCTTATTTAAACTTCTGTAATCATGATGTTTGACGTATTGATTTTAGTTTTATGCCCATGGGTTAATTGTCCTTTGTCCTGGATTATTCAATATGTCCATACGGATTTTGTCCATAATAGTCCATCAGTCATAAATATAAAAAGCGAAAACCTTCGTCAAATTATTCTTATTCCCGAAGTCAAATATTCCAACTAATTGGGGATTTGAATTGTAACAAGGTTTTAATACTTTGTTTAATGAATACACCAGGTTATCGACTGCGTGTAAACCAAGGTTTTACTACTTTGTTAACAATTACACCAATTACCCTTGAATGTAATTCACCCCTGTTTCAACAAGTCTATTAACTATTAATCCAGTTCCGTATCTGGTAAAATGAATAATTATTGGTATTTATAGATATCCCGCCCACCGTACCCAGTCAAGCGTATGTGGTTATATATAAATACGTCGAATTATAAGTTTGTATATTAAATTAACAAGGTATTGTTTAATTAATATAAAACCCATTAATAGTCCATAGTCTAATTTCCACAAGTGTCGTTCTTTTGTCCAAACTCCAATTATGGTACAAAGCCCAATTACCCAATTTTAGTAATTAGCCCAACATCATGATTACTTCGGATTAAATAAGCATAATAATAACTTAGCTACGAGACATTAATGTAAAAAGGTTGAACATAACTTACAATGATTAAAAATAGCGTAGCGTTACACGGACAGAATTTCGACTTACACCCTTACAACATTCGTTAACATACCATTATTATTAGGATTAAAATTAAAATTAAAATTAAAATTAAAATATAAATATAAATATATACGATATAGATAGAGAGATGGATATATGATGATTAAAAATGCTCAGAATTCGGTTGCTTTTATAGGGAGTTTCAAAACTTGGGGCTCCGCGACTCGCGGCCCTTTTGGCCTTCAAACTCCGCGAGTCGCGGAGATTGAAAATACAGCTCACATTCTTTGGAGTCTTTCTTGCCGACGATTTATTTATAAATATAATATATATATAATTAATTATATATTATATTATATTTATATACATAGTTAACTTGTAATTTTTAGTCCGTTGCGTCGAGCGTTGAGAGTTGACTCATGTCCCGGTTCCGGATTTTCGAACGTCCTTGCGTACAATTTAATATCTTGTATTTTGCGTTTTGAATCTTGTACTCTTGTAATTTCGAGACGTTTCTTATCAATAATTGGAACCTCTTTGATTGTATTTTGTACTTTTGAGCTTTTTGGTTGTTTGCGTCTTCAATTCGTCGAATCTGTCTTTTGTCTTCACCTTTTATTATTTAAACGAATATCACTTGTAAATAGAACAATTGCAACTAAAAGCTTGTCTTTCTTGAGGAATAATGCTATGAAATATATGTTCGTTTTTAGCATTATCAAATATTCCCACACTTGAGCGTTGCTTGTCCTCAAGCAATATCGTCTTGAAATACTAGAATCACTTCTTTATTCTTCACACTTTGTACATCAGTGATTTCTATACGGCGGTATAAACAATGGTAGTAACGATATGGTTTACAGTCCCGCATGACTATAAAAATTTAGATCCATTAAGGAAATTGGATCTTTATGAAAACATTTGATCTTTTGAAAATTAAATCTAGTTTTTACCCTAGATAAGTTTTCCGGAATAACCCTTTACCGGTGTTTGCAAAATATTTTTGTGGGTTTGGTGGGTTTCAGATTTGAAAATTTTAGCTCAAAACTTGCGGTTTTGTGTAACCCACTTGCTAACCTTGTATTTGGAAAGCAACACGTTCAGTTTACTTGTCCCGTATATTACCTTTCGGTAAACTACCATCCGGTTGTAAAGGAAAGCGTTGAACAAGCAACTGTTAAGGCAATGTCCCATGACATGCTTTTAATTATGGTCTATAACGTGTCGGACGCAATTACTATCCTTGGTAGGAGCAATAGTAAAGCTCACCCTTATAATTTTTCGGTATGGCACAAGGTCCTGTCTTTGACCACTATGCAACCACCGTTCTTACGGTTGACACCCGATTTGGTTCAGGTGACCTAATGAATTCCAGGTGAATTCCTAGGATTTTACGTTCAATGGTAATGAACGCATTGAAAATAGGGTTTTCAGAAAACAAATCGGTTTGTAATTTTGATCAAAATATTTTCTCGTTCAAGCTCGAGTTTAGATATCATTGAATTCCATGAGTTTGTAATTCTCAATCTTTAAGGTCAATCTCAAGGATTGAGTAATATCAGGCTTAAAAGCTGATTTTTAATCTTTAAGGAGATTATCCTTTCTGGGGATCTGATTCATTAGTCTTATTCAGCTAATTTGCATGGTGCCCCCCCATTATATGAGATAAATCCTTCTCATGGTTAGGATAAATCTGACCACTTGGCGACCCTGTTTAATGCGGAGGTCCGTGGATTTCCTGCTGATTTTAGTGATGACTTTTCTAGATTTTTCGTCAACCTACAGCTGGTTTGAACGACAACTTCTTGACCTAAATCAAGAAGCGCGTTTCTTTTTCGGAAGACTTTACTTCCTTTTAATGATGGAATTGATTCATCGTGTAGATCCATCTTTTCTTTTCTTTCATCGGGTAAAACAGTTTAGTTTAGTCCAAAGCAAAAGTATTTTCAGTTATTTGTTACAGATATATGTGACATATGTTTAAGATAACTTGGTAAATTTTCCCACACTTGGCTTTTATTTTCCTTTTTATCGTCCTCTATTCCATTTTAAATGAATTTTAACATTTTGGTTTGTTTCTCAATTTATGTCCTTTCTGTGGTAACAATAATTTCGGTGTTAAAACCTAGTTTTATCGTTCATAAATATGTATAAACATGATTTTGAGTTCATTTAATTGAAAATTTTGAAAATTTTTACTAGAATTGGGTAGTCAGTATATAAGACTAGGGCTATTCTTTATTATCAGAGAGCACTAGATTCTAATACAACTACTGCTTTACTAGTATTTTTAATGGTAACTAAGTGTTTAAGATAAAAATTTTAAAATCCGAAAGAATTTAACCCCTTCTCACACTTAAGATCTTGAAATGCCCTCATTTGCAAGAAATCAGTAACAATTTAAATTATTGAGGGTGATTTGTGTGAAAATGATTAAATTTTTACCAAAGTTTCCAAATATATTGGCGTTTGTTTGCTGAATGATAAATGGTGCACATCATTTGTTCATTCCGTCTTGTTGTTATTTCACATATATTTTGCATCTTGTCATCAAAATTAGTTGCTTTTGCTAAACTTAATGCCAGTCTTTGAAAATGCGTTGTTTTACCCTGTTGTGTACATAAGATAAACTGCAAACATATATACATATTTTTGAAGTTTGGTATATTACCCCACATTCAAAAATTATTAAAATCTAAGAATAAAAGTTAGAAAATTATAAAAACTATTACAATATTATCATAAGTATTAAACGTATCAATCATTACAAATTACAAAATAAAAAAAAAACTAAGTAGACTAGGGATGATACTGGTACCAATAGGGGTTCCAGGCATAACCATAGGTGCTATAGAATGCTTCGGCAGGGTTATACGTAGGATACGGTGGTTGCATCTCTATAGACCAGGGAGGGAATATGGGTTTCGGTGTAGGAATATAGTTTCTACCTATATGTTGGCAATGAGCTATGATTTGGTTCTGATGAACTTGCCAATCTTCAAATGCTCTCTGTCTAGCATTTTCGTACTCCTGTGAAGCTATAAACCTTTGCATTTCTTGCATCTCATTTCCCCCTCCTACATTACCTTGCTGTTGGTTTCTCTCAACCTGTGGATGTCTACCATGGTATTGTACTGCGGCGTTATTTCGCCTCTTCAAAACTTTCGCACCATGGTATACATTTAAACCTATAGTATCGCGGGGTTCTGGTTCTTCGACTAATAATCCCCCCCGACTTATATCCACACCGAGATATTCAGCAATCAAAGTAATAAAAATACCACCTCCTATTATGCTATGCGGTCTCATCCCCCTAACCATAGCTGATAAATAATAACCCTCACAATAAGGTATACTTACAGCGCTTTGTGGGTCTCGAATACACATATGGTAAAACAAATCCTATTCATTTACCTTTTCCTTGTTCTTACCTCTTTGTGTAATCGAATTAGCTAAAAACCTATGAATCACTCTTAATTCGGCTCTATCTATATCCAAATAAGAGTAATTTCCCCCTTTGAATCGGTGATGGCTTGTCATTTGACTCCACACACCGTGTGTATCAAAATTTTCATCTATCTTTCTACCATTTAGTATCAACCCTCTACAATCGGCAGATGCTAACTCCTCAGGCGTATATATATGTAAAGCCTGAGCCATGCCTAGTAAAGACATGTGGCGCATCGAACCTCCTAACAAAAATCTAATAAAAGATCGATCGGTTAAACTAGCTACCCGATCGTTTAATTCTATACTACACAACAATTCTTCACACCATACTTTATATACAGGTCTACGTATGGTGAATAAACGTACCCAGTCGTCAAAAGTAGAATTACCATACCTCTGTGCAAGTAATTCCCTAATTGGCCCGGCCAATTCTACCGCTTCTAAGGGTCCCCATTCTATGACCCTAGGTACCTCAACAACTTTAGAATGAAGAGTATGCAACCCCCTTTGATACTTTGGATAATCTATCCAAAGTCTGTCAAATCTCAGGTTCGGATGCAAATCTTCCAAGTGCATATCAGAAAATGTCATGATTGGATGAGGTATATCTTGCTTGTAGTAGTTATCCACCTCCTGTTGTTCCGCATTCTCAGCAGGAGCATTGCGAGCTTGGGATGAAGATTCACCCCTTTCAGTCTGCAAAACACATCAAACACAATTTTTGTGCATCCAAATATGCATTAGTGTCAGCAAAATCATCAATCAAAATAATTACAATGACATAATCAATTTATATCAAACTTAAGCTCATTTTCACATTTTTATCAAATCTACACTTTTTCAAATAAGCATATACGAAAATGTTCGCCAAGTTCATAAGCATTCAACTCAAATAACATGTCAAAATAATCATTACTAGCAATTAAACAAGTTTCAAATGGCATTATCTCTCAAAAATCAAGTTCATGAATTTTAGACTTGAAAAAGTCCACTTTAATTCTCAAAATCATGTTTAGGCTCAAAGTTTGGATCATTTAACTACCTAGACATGTTACACTACTTAATTTAGCAATAATTCATGACAAAAATCGGCCATAACCTGTTTATATCAAAAAGCCCCAAATTTGTTCAAGAACACAAACCCTAGATTACTCAAAATTTGAAGTTTAAGGCTTCTAATCATGTTAAACAGCATCAATCTAGGTTATACAAGCATAATACATAAACAATTTAAGCCTAATTACACTAAAAAGCATCAAAATCAAATTGGGGAAAAAATTGCTCAAGAACACTAATTTTCGAATTAAATGGTGTTTAGGTGTAGAAATTTACCGTTTTTCTTGAGTAATTCCTTGATAGCATCCTTCTCAACATGATTTTAGTAAAAAATTTGGTGATTAACGGTTAAAAATTGTGATTTTGGGGTGTATTTTTCGGGTTTTTCGTGCAGTATGTTCGCAGTGTTTTGTGTTTGAGGTGTGCAACTGAGCTGTTCCAGCTCTTTTTATTTTTTCTGTAATTTCATCCCTCCGCGACTCGCGGGGATTAAACCTCCAAACTCCGCGAGTCGCGGAGTTTTTTTTTTTTTTTTTTATATATCTTATACTAATTAAAACAATTATGTAATTAATTTTAAAATTTTGTTTCCCTTGTTATTTAGGACGAGGTCGTTTCGGATCGATGTCCTAGTCCGTCCTTCGACAAAATTTTAAAATTTGTCTTTTTGTAGCGATTGTTTTAAAAGCTAAGATTTTTGGGTTTTTTTTAATGATTTTGGCATACTTTAATTCAATAAGATTAAAAATAAAGATAATAAAAGTTCTCGTCCCTCCCTCGGGTAAAGCAATTTCGGTTTAAAGACCTAGTCTTCAACTTACGACGAATTTTAAAAATCATATTTTTAACTTAATGAGATAAAGTAAATTTTTGTTTTTAAATTTACACAATTTAAATATAAATTCAAAATTAATATTAAAAATTCACACCAAACTTACAACTTGAAATGCATAAAATTAAAAATTAATATTTTTAAAAATTAAAAAATTACACCAAACTTAATTTAAAAATTCATATTATAAATTCACACCAAACTTATATTAATTTTTCAAATATTTACAATTTTAAAAATATTATTTTTACAAAGTTTACAATATTAATTTAAGATTTATATATTAATTTTAAAAACATGGTAAAAATAAAATTAAAAATCTTTTTGGCTTTTTATCCCACTTTAATCAATCAAATATTATCAAAAATATGCGCCCCTCTTTTCGGTAAAGTAATTTCGGTTCCAAGACCTAATTTAACTCATGACGAATTTTTGAAATATTTTGGGTTGGTTGATTAAAGATATTTATACCTTAAGAATAAACGTTAAATTTCGCAGTGATGTAATAAATTTTTGTATGATATCAATAATTTCGGTCGCCAAACCTAATTTTATTCAATACCAATTTAATACTTTATAGCGAACAAATTAGCGTTTATTATCAAAAGGTTAAAAATAAAAAAAAATAAAATAAAAACTGTACAGACATACCTGTGAAATAGATTTCTTAGTTATATGATCTATCCCATTCATAAGATAGTCGGTTTAATTGGTTTTCCATGGCTACATAGGCGTAACCTCGAGCATTCAGTGTCTTTTCTTCTAAACATATGAACGGTCCGTCTCTGCATAAAGTAACAAATTCGGTGTTTGAATAGGTTTGATTATTTGAACATTTACCTCCATGTGACCATTTTCCGCATTTGTGACATCTTTCTAGGTGTCGTGCTCTTCTTTTTGCTGCGGATTTTGATTTTTCTTTACCAAATTGTAACTTATTATCTTCGCATCTGGATTCTTTTCTAACTCCGTCCATTCTTTCTCTGATTACTGATACTATTTCACTCGGTAGTATGTCATTATTACATTTAGTGATCAAAGCGTGTAGCATTAGACCATGGTTTAGTTCACAGGCAGTCTTCATTTTGTAAAAACCTAAAAAAATAAAAATTCAGAATGGGGGGAGAAGACTAGTTCTTTAGGGTCTGCTAGGGAAAGACTATTCGGGTTCCATTTTCGAGAACTACACAAAAACAGACAATCTAACTCTAACAGAAATACATATTATCCTTTAAAGACTTGATTCTCCCCACACTTAGTTAGTTGTGGTGTCGAAATTGTGATTAACTTCGTTGTCAACTTCCATCGGACCATGTATGTAATGTTTAACTCTGTGACCATTAACTTTAAATTCAATCCCATTTGAATTTATCAATTCTACTGTTCCGTATGGGAAAACTCTTTTGACTATGAATGGTCCAGACCATCTTGATTTCAATTTTCCAGGAAATAGCTTAAATCGTGAATTGAAAAGAAGAACTCTGTCTCCTTCTTTAAATTCTTTTGAACTTCTGATTCTTTTATCATGCCATTTCTTCGTTCTTTCTTTATATATTAACGAATTATCGTATGCTTCATGTCTTAATTCTTCTAATTCGTTTAGTTGACTTAATCGTAGACGTCCGGCTTCATGTAAATCAAGATTACATGTCTTCAAAGCCCAAAATGCTTTGTGTTCAATTTCTACTGGAAGATGACATGCTTTTCCATAAAAAAGTCTAAAAGGTGTGGTTCCAATTGGAGTTTTGTAGGCTGTTCTAAAAGCCCAGAGTGCATCCTCCAATTTAATGGACCATTCCTTCGGATTTGATCCTACGGTTTTCTCTAGAATACGTTTTAAAGCTCGGTTGGTATTTTCAACTTGTCCACTTGTTTGTGGATGATATGCCGTGGAGATTTTATGAGTTACTCCATATCTTTTAAGAACTTTCTCAAGTTGATTATTACAGAAATGAGTACCCCGATCACTTATTAAAGCTTTCGGTGTTCCAAACCTTGCAAAAAGACGTTTTAAAAAGTTGACTACAACTCGTGTATCGTTAGTTGGGAGAGCTTGTGCTTCCGCCCATTTAGATACATAATCAATGGCTACGAGTATATATAGATTATTATGAGATTTTGGAAATGGACCCATAAAGTCAATACCCCAAATGTCAAATACTTCACATACTTGGATGACATTTTGTGGCATTTCATCACGTTGACTTATTTTTCCGACCCTTTGACAAGCATCACAGGATTTGCAAAGAAGGTGTGCGTCTTTGTAAATTGTAGGCCAATAGAATCCAGCATCATAAACTTTTCTTGCTGTTAGTTGAGGCCCATAATGCCCTCCTGTTGGTCCTGTGTGACAATGGTTTAATATTTTACTAGCTTCATCTCCAAATACACATCGACGTATTATTCCATCTGGACAACTTTTAAACAGATGTGGATCTTCCCAAAAATAGTGTTTTATATCACTGAAGAATTTCTTTCGTCTTTGGTACGATAATCCTTTTTCAAGGAATCCACAAACTAAGTAGTTTGCATAGTCTGCAAACCATGGAATTTCTTTATAATCTATCTTCAATAGATATTCATCAGGAAAGTTGTCTTGTATGGCCAATTCATTTAGAACTTCTAACTCGGGATTTTCAAGACGAGAAAGATGATCAGCGGCGAGATTTTCTGCTCCTCTTTTATCTCGGATTTCAATATCAAACTCTTGTAAGAGTAAGATCCAACGGATTAATCTTGGTTTAGCATCTTGTTTTGAAAATAGGTATCTGAGAGCAGAATGGTCGGTATAGACCACCATTTTTGCTAGAACGAGATATGATCGAAATTTGTCAAAAGCAAAGACAATAGCAAGGAGTTCTTTTTCAGTAGTTGTATAGTTCGTTTGTGCTCCTTGTAACGTCTTACTAGCATAATATATAGGTTGAAATCGTTTTTCAATCCTTTGTCCTAAAACGGCTCCCATTGCAAAATCACTTGCATCGCACATTAGTTCAAATGGTAGATTCCAAATTGGTGTTATCATGATTGGCGCATTAGTGAGTTTCTCTTTAAGAATATTAAAAGATTTGATACACTCATCTGAAAAGATGAATGGAGCATCCTTTTCTAGGAGTTTATTCATAGGAGTGGCAATTTTAGAAAAATCTTTTATGAAACGTCGGTAAAAAACCGGCATGCCCAAGAAAACTCCTAACTCCTCTAACATTGGTGGGATGTGGAAGTTTAGCAATTACATCTACTTTAGCTCTATCCACTTCAATTCCTTCTTTTGAAATTTTATGTCCAAGAACGATGCCTTCTTTAACCATGAAATGGCATTTCTCCCAATTAAGAACTAGATTTGATTGTTCGCATCTAATAAGCATTCGTTCAAGATTAACTAGACATGATTTAAATGTATCACCGAAGACTGAAAAGTCATCCATGAAAACTTCCATGCATTCTTCTATCATGTCATGAAAAATCGCCATCATACACCTTTGAAAGGTTGCAGGGGCGTTGCAAAGTCCAAATGGCATGCGTTTGTAAGCAAAAGTACCATAAGGGCACGTGAATGTGGTTTTCTCTTGGTCTTCGGGTGCTATTGGAATTTGAAAATATCCGGAAAATCCATCTAGAAAACAATAATAACTGTTTCCGGCTAATCTTTCCAACATTTGATCTATGAAAGGTAAGGGAAAGTGATCTTTTCTGGTGGCGTCATTTAATTTTCTATAATCAATACATACACGCCATCCTGTTACAGTCCTAGTAGGAATAAGCTCATTTTTCTCATTTGTAATGACAGTCATGCCACCCTTCTTAGGTACGCATTGAACTGGGCTTACCCATGGACTATCAGAGATTGGATAAATTAAACCTGCATCTAGCAGTTTAATAATCTCTTTCTTAACTACATCTTGCATATTAGGATTTATTCTTCGTTGGCGTTGCACATACGTTTTATGACCTTCTTCCATAAGGATTTTATGTGTGCAATACGAAGGACTTATTCCTTTAATATCATGAATCTTCCATGCAATGGCTGGTTTATGAGCTTTCAACACAGAAATGAGTTGTGATTTCTCATTTTCAGTAAGAGAAGATGATATTATTACAGGTAATTCAGATTCACCATGTAAATAAGCGTATTCCAAATGGTTTGGAAGTGGCTTTAACTCTAATTTCGGAGGTTCTTCTATCGATGATTTATATCGATATCTGTCTTCTTCTTTTAGCATTTGAATTTCTTCTATTGTTGGTTCATATCCATTAGCTATAAGTGTAGCTAACATTTCAGCTTCATCAATTGGTTCATTGCCTTCTCCTAAAGAACATTCTCCTGTTCCTTGTAATTCTGGAAATTCTTCTAATAATTCTGCATGTGCATCTATAGTTTGAATATAATAACATGTATCATCTGCAGATTGTGGTTGTTGCATTGCTCTATCAACTGAAAAGGTAACACTCTCGTCCTCTATACTTAGGGTCAGTTTCTTACCGAACACGTCTATCATTGCTTTAGCCGTGTTTAAGAATGGTCTTCCTAATATGAGAGGAACTTGAGAATCTTCTTCCATGTCCAAAACAACAAAATCTACTGGAAATACTAAAGTACCAACTTTAACTAGCATGTTCTCCATTATCCCTCTAGGATATTTTATTGATCTATCGGCTAGTTGTATGCTTATTCTGGTTGGTTTCAATTCTCCAAGGTCTAGTTTAGCGTATAGTGAATACGGCATTAAATTTATACTAGCACCTAAATCTGCCAATGCTTCTATTGAACTAAGACTACCCAGAAAACATGGAATTGTGAAACTTCCTGGATCAGATAGTTTTCCTGGTATCTTATTCAACAGCACTGCTGAACAATTAGCATTCATGGTAACAACTGAGAGTTCTTCCATTTTCTTTCTATTTGAGATTAGATCTTTCAAGAATTTAGCATATCTAGGCATTCCTGAAATCACATCAATGAAAGGAAGATTTACATTTATCTGTTTAAACATATCCAAGAATTTGGATTGCTCGACTTCAAGTTTCTCTTTCTTCATTTTACTCGGGTAAGGAAGTGGTGGTTGGTATGGTTTAACATAAGATTTAGCCTTAACTGTGTTATCTTCATTAACCTTTTCAACTACTGGTTCTTTTTCCTTATCTTGATCAGGTTGGGGTTCTTGTGGAGTAGGAATAGCTTCATCAGAAGTTACAGGTATTTCAGGTGGTTTAAGTGTTGTACCACTTCTTGTGGTAATGGCTTTAGCTGTTTCATTCTGGGGGTTAGCATTTGTATCACTAGGTAGACTTCCTGGTTTTCTTTCACCTATTAACCTTGCTAGGTTACTTACTTCTTGTTCCAGATTTTGAATAGAAGCTTGTTGATTTCTAAATGCTTGAGCATTTTGTTCATTGGTTTGTTTCTGAGATGTGAAAAACTGCGTTTGAGTTTCAACTAGCTTCGTCATCATATCTTCTAAATTCGGCTTTTTATCATCAGTTTGTTGTGGTGGTTTGTTTTGAAAATTAGGTCTTTGCTGATTGTAAGTATTATTGGATACTTGTTGATTGCTAGGACCTTGTTGGTTGTTGTATGGAATATTTCTGTTATAATTCTGGTTTTAATTGTAAATTGGTCTTGGCGGTTGATAATTATTCTGATAATTATTTCCAGGCCTTTGGTTTATGTATGAAATATTCTCTCTTTGTTCCATTGTTAATTCAATACTGAGACAATCTTTTGTCAAATGTGGTCCTCCACACTGCTCACAACTAATTCGTATTGAGTGAATATCTTTAGTCATCTTTTCCATTCGTCTCTCGACAGCATCTATCTTTGCGGAAATAGAATCTAAGTCATGGCTAGAATCGGCTCTAGCTACTTTAGATGATCTAACGATATCTTTTTCTTGGTGCCACTCATGTGAGTGGGAAGCAGTGTTATCAATAATTTTGTAAGCATCAGTTTCGGTTTTCTTCATAATAGAACCACCAGCTGCTATATCTATGTCTTTCCTTGTAGTGATGTCGCATCCTTGGTAGAATATTTGTACTATTTGACAGGTGTCTAAACCATGTTGCGGACATCCTCTTAATAACTTTCCATATCTAGTCCATGCCTCATATAGAGTTTCATTTGGCTTCTGTGTGAACGTAACAATTTCTGCTTGAAGTCTTACGGCTTTAGATGCAGGAAAGAATTGTTTAAGAAATTTTTCAACTAAAACGTCCCATGTATCGATCGCCCCTTCAGGTAACGATTCCAACCAATCTTTGGCTTCTCCCTTTAAAGTCCAGGGGAATAACATGAGATATATTTGTTCATCCTCCACTTCTCGAATTTTAAATAGTGTACAGATCCTATTAAAGGTACGTAGATGTTCATTTGGATCTTCCTTCGGCGCACCACTAAATTGGCATTGATTAGTCACCATGTGTAGAATTTGTCCTTTGATTTCATAATCTGGCGCATTAATGTCTGGATGAGTAATTGCGTGACCTTGGCCAGTGCGTGTAGCTCTCATTCGGTCTTCCATACTTAAAGGTTCCAGATTCTCCATAATTGAATTTGTTGAATCGGAATCACTAGAGGATTCTGATTTAATGGTTCGTTCCTCAACAATCTCTGTTTGAATGATTGGTGGTTCCGGAGGAAAGTTTAGTGGTTCAGGATCTACGAATCGTTCCTGAATATTCTCCGGATTCTCAATTGTGAGGTCGGGTTCAAAAAATAGATTATCGGAAATTTGAACTGAAGTACTTGGTCGACTGGATGACGATTCTAAAGAAAAATCAACGGCAGTAATATTTGCTAAATGTCTTGATCTAGTTACAGGTGGTGAACGTACAAAAGGTGGTGAACGTCTTGCTCGGTGCATTCACTGAATATCCTATTAGTTTTTAAAAGGAAAGAAAAATTATAATAAGTTATCCAATCAATAGACTTTTCTGATTTTGCCCACGTTTCGAATAGCCAAAAGATGCAGCAGAGGGGCAGGATTCGTTTGGTCTCAATATAATTGAGGACTGTTTGGCTCCAATAACCCAGTCCACGTACAAATCCAACTATTACTACGAACCATAAAATTTTGATGTCTATCAATTTAACCACTTAAAATAAATTTTCGTAATTTTAAGAAATTTAGATAAGAAGTAGAATAAAAATTTATGTCCTAAAACTAGAATAGCGAGAAATAAGAAAGAAAAAGAGTTCATCGAAAAAGGTCGAAAAAGAAAAATGGTTGAAAAATAAAAGGTGACGGAAAAATAAAAGAAACTTATAAAACTTAAAAATAATTGACTAACCTAACCTTATTACTACAACTAACTTAAAATTATAATGGCAAATTGGGATTACTAATTGGAATGATAATTGATACATAGGTAAAAGTCGTCTAAAAATATTAAAGCTTATAGGAAAAACTAAATCCCAAATGGAAATAACTTAAAAAGGTACTAAAATCTTAAAAAGGCGTCGCAAAATTCTAAAGCACCTAAATCTTAGTCTAAAGAAAAAGAACTTCAGGAATTCTACGGCAAAGCCTAAAAATCTAGAAATAAAAATAACTATGGCAAAAACAAAGTTTAAAACTAAATATAAGCGGAAAATAAAAATATTACGCTAAAACAATTAAAAATGGACAAAATATAAAAATATACAAAAAGTTGTAAAAAGTACAATTTTTTATAAAAATATTATTTTTATATTATTTTATAAAAGTATTAATTTAAATATATAAATAAAACTAATTAAAACTTAATATAACTAAATGATTAAAATTAAATATTAATTTAATTAAAACCTAAATCTTAATTAATTAATAATAATAATTATTACTCCGTATTAATTGCAGTTAGGGTTTCTGGCAGGCGTGTCAGAAAAAGCTCCGCGAGTCGCGGTATTCGATGCAGCAAACCCCGCGAGTCGCGGGGATCCAAATTTCAACTCTGGCACAGTTTTAAATCGACGCGTTTTTTTTTTTATGTTTTCTAATTTTCTGTTTTTATATAAATAAAAGATATTTAAATAAAACTTATATTTTTATAAACTAAAATAAAAATAAAGAAACTTATAAAACTTTTAACAAACTCTAAAAAATATATAAATTTTTGTTTTTCTTTTTATATTTTCGAATATTTAAAACGTACTTTTATAAAAACGAATTTTAATAAAAGTAAAATAAAAATCTTTTTTTTTTATTAGCGTTGCGCTTTCGGCTTTTAAGAGATCCCCGGCAGCGGCGCTTTCGGCTATTAATTTTAGCAGGAAATACTATTAAATACGATACATTTTTACACAAGATATTTATTTATTTATAGAATGGATATACTTAAACCTTGCTACAACACTTATAGGCAGCGTACCTAATCGTACAGTAGTGTAGTTTTTAGTAAGTCCGGTTCGTTCCACAGAGAATCTTTTTAAACAA